>NW_014577155.1:307084-330010 GCF_000485595.1 Priapulus caudatus
GAGAGAGAGAGAGAGAGAGAGAGAGAGAGAGAGAGAGAGAGAGAGAGAGAGAGAGAGAGAGGGCTCGCAGCATTCATACGGCACAGGGCACGTTCGCATATAGGGACCTAATCCCAATATCAGCTTATCTTATATCAGCTTATCAGCTTATCAATAGCTTAGCTTATTAGTCCAAGTGCACACTATTCACAATTATCAACTCACCTTAGTTTCACTATAAGGCTATCAGTACGATTTATTTACTATATGAAGTTAGATTGTATGCTAATCCAACGTCAGCCCATAAGATTATCCTAAGATCCAGTGTCAACTTGGTCTTACGATAAAATTACAGTATGGTGACCAGTATGACATCTATGATCTTTAAACCCACAACGAAATAGGAGCTGTTTGCTTGTTTACATGCTCGTCCAGTTCTCTCACGATAACACGTATATATAGCTCTTTACTAAGTTCTCCCAGCGATACAGACATACCTGTGTGGAAGGGTCACTCAAGGAAACCCTCCTCTATGTCCTTTATATAGGCGCGTCTCCTACTATAGACCATGCACCTACTACCCCTACCCTCCTACTATATATAGACGCGTCTGCTGTAGTTACTGTATAAACTCCATTTAAAGGAAACGATAACACTGTCCTTTACAGACAGATGTCGGCTCGATAGAGGTGGATTAACTTTGCAACTGCTACTGAAAGGAAACATTTATAGACTCCTATCCGTTATATAGAAGTGGTTCAACTGTGAAACTGTCGTTCAAAGGAAACGTCAAAAGTCACCGGCGCGTGTTCTATATAATTTATACTGGTAACCGCTAACACAAGGCTCGACTGTTATCTTCTTGGGGGCATTTCTAGAAAAAACCGCTATAGCTACGTTCCCTTCGTAATTCTAGTGGAAGAAGAAGGGACATTTAATCGGCATAGGGCGTCACACCACGGAGGAGCAACGGCAGCTGTGGCAGGCCGATCTCAGCTCCGTCGCCGGATACCTCGGTGACAAGACCTACTTCATGGGCGGCCCACGGCCCACGATGGTACGTGACGTCACATCCGGTAGTGACGACGCTCCTCTTCTATGCCGAGAACTGACGTCGTAGATGTGAAATGACGTCATGGCAATTAGTGTACCTCCTCGAGTAACCGTGGGAAGCTTTGTGGGTGGAACGCTAGGACTAATTGGAACACTGTGTCCATGGGTGGATAGCTGCAACTAATTAATGAAGCTTGGGTAAGGTGAAAAGACGTCTTAAACTGCGGGCATGAGGTAACCTTTATTACTCAGGAGCATTAGCCACAACGCTTACTATATGACTGCTGTTATCGCCAACTATATCACTGCTAAGCATTATTGTTTACTATATCATTTCTAAGCGTTATTGTTTACTATATCATTTCTAAGCGTTATTGCTTACTATATTATTGCTAAGCGTTATTGCTTACTATATCACTGCTAAGCATTATTGTTTACTATATCATTTCTAAGCGTTATTGTTTACTATATCATTTCTAAGCGTTATTGCTTACTATATTATTGCTAAGCGTTATTGCTTACTATATTATTGCTAAGCATTATTGTTTACTATATCATTGCTAACCGTTATTGCTTACTATATCATTGCTAACCGTTATTGCTTACTATATTATTGCTAAGCGTTATTGCTTACTATATCATTGCTAAGCGTTATTGCTTACTATATTATTGCTAAGCGTTATTGCTTACTATATCATTGCTAAGCATTATTGTTTACTATATCATTGCTAAGCGTTATTGTTTACTATATCATTGCTAAGCATTATTGTTTACTATATCATTGCTAACCGTTATTGTTTACTATATCATTGCTAACCGTTATTGTTTACTATATTATTGCCAACTGTTATTGTTTACTATATAATTGCTAACCTTCACAGATTGATGCTGTCTTGTTCGGACACCTCTGTCAAATGCTCTACATTCCTATCGACTATCCACAAACTGCTTACCTGCGCGACAAATGTGCCAACGTCGTCGCCTACGTGACGCGACTCAAGCAGGAGTTCTACAGCGACTGGGACGACCTGCTGGCGACGCATGCCCCTCCCTCGGTGAGTGCGACCACGCAACACGGATATTGACGAATTACGATACGGAGGGCAGTAGCTAGCGGTGCCGTGGGTAGCAGGGGGAGGAGGGCCGTAGATAGGAGGGGGAGGACCGTAGATGGGAGGGGTGCACCGTAGATAGGAGGGGGAGGACGGTAGATAGAGGGGAGGGCCGTAGATAGGAGGAGGAGGGCCGTAGATAGAGGGGAGGACCGTAGATGGGAGGGAGAGGTCCGTACGGTAGATAGAGGGGGAGAGCCGTAGATGGGGGAGGGCAGTAGATAGGAGGGGAGGACCGTAGATAGAGGGGAGGGCCGTAGATTAGAGGGGAGGGCCGTAGATAGGAGGGGGAGGCCGTAGATAGGAGGGGAAGGACCGTAGATAGAAGGGGGAGGGCCGTAGATAGAAGGGGAGAACCGTAGATGGGGGAAGGCCGTAGATAAGCGGGGGAGGGCCGTAGATAGGAGGGGGAGGACCATAGATACGAGGGGGAGGACCGTAGATAGAGGGGAGGGGGCGTAGATGGGGGGCCATGGATAGGGGGGGGGGGCGTTACTCGACCTCTCTACCAGACCAGTGTCGATACTATTACATCAGGAGTGAAGTCTATAAAACACACAAAGCTGCCTATAAAAGACACATCTGCGGTCTCTCTTGATTGAACCTTAGACACAGGGTTGATTGCAATACTCACAGCTAATAGGATTAAACTATGGATTTGACTAATGCTAATCACACTTTCATGATTTTGACTTTAAATTTTTACTTTCAGGAGAAATACCGTCCAACCAAGAATGATTAGTGACAGCTGAGGAATCTTCATGAACAAGCAACTACCTACTTTCACGAGTTTTCCATCGCTTACATATTCCTAAATATGTAAATAATCCTAAACTATGTAATTATAAATAAAACTATATCATTATAGATAAAACTCTATGTAGTTCTAGATAAAACGATATAATAAACTCACTACTATACCTAGCTCGATACCGCCTCGCTCATTGCAAACTACTGTCTAAGCTGTATATTTCGCGGTGGTTTAATTTTCACGAATTTCGCGAACGCGTACGACCCCGACCGCGAAAATAACAACACGCGAATAATTCATACCGAATGATACCGAATAATTCATAATTAACCGACCGCGAAATTAATCACTCGCAAAATTGTCCGTCAAGTCTGAATTCGCAAAAATATCTGTATGCAAAAAATACGGCTTATACAGTAAGTATTTCCCACTGTAAAGTTCTTGCATTTTATCATTGAGTATCAAGACACTCATTCGATACAATACTTTCACTCCCATTTACTATACCATGACATGCACAAATCATAACCTAACCTAACCCGAATTAAATAATATACAATTATAAGTCGACGCAAAGAATAACGAGTCGTAAACGAGTGCACGAAGAGAAACAAATTATGATCGCACGTGACAGAGCAAATTTATTAAAGTTGGAGGTTACTGAATATTCAATGATGCAGATGCCTATATTTTGCGAGGATATTTCGACGCAACAGGGGCCTTAGATTAGCATTAATCCAACGTTCGGGTAGGATTAGGTTTAGGGTGCTAACTCTGACCCTAATATTAAAACATAGTGTACAAGTGCGGCCCCTCCACATCTTCGTGTTCCACGATCTAATGGAAAATAACAACAACGAACAGCAGAAACGAGTGGAACGACATCATCGCGTAGACAAGCGTTACAGCGTATATATAACCTGCGACTAGAATTTCATAATTCAATAAAACTCCCACCAATCGTAGCAACTCTCCCCGTATATATATATATATATATTATCTATATATATATTACATATCTATATAATATATATTGATATATTTTGGTATTATACATGATATATATAGTGTGCGATTATCATATTCATATATTTGTTTTTATTCTTTTATTAACTCCTGGTGAACACGAATATGGATATTTCTCTTTACAGTAATGCGTAAAATCAAACGCAGATTTGTATATTTTCATCATGCAGATACAAGTATACATATTACTATGCAGCATTTTATAATCGGTGTGTGTTCTAAGGCTCATCGATTTGTCTCCACGGCTAATACAAATACATCATCAATAAGTCAGCATGGTTGCTATACAGGTACGGCCAGTAAATGACCGACTCGCAGGGTACAATCTGTCGTGACGTAAACTCCGGGTGATACTCCATTAGGAGTGTTCCAACTTTAAGTGTCATAATGGTCATAATAACCATGATATAATATATATATATATATATTATTATAGTATATATATATATATATGGTCACTGGTCAATATATTATAGTTTGTGATTTAATGTCATTTAGGTTAGGGTTATGGGCTTAGGGTTAGGATTATCAATCATTAATCATTAATGATATCAAAGTTGGGAACACTCCTAATGGAGCGTTAGCATAAACTCCAGAGTCCCGTTGTCAGAAATAAAATTTATCTCAGCATAAATTTTTTTCTTGCGGACCGGACCTCTATAAACTGCATACAAGACATTCGTAACTTTGCCATGTTTTTGTCAACGGTCTTACAGACTATTTTCTAACAACAGGCCCCAGTATAATACATTTCATCGCTACAATATATCAGATCATATATCAATATATTCTGTGCCATTAGTAAATGATGATAACGGTATGTCTAGAGGTTTATCGTGAAACGTTACAAAATATTACACTTCATAATACACTTGAGATGAGAAAGTGACTCGAACCAAACTAACCGACCCATCCGCCTAGCGTGGACGACAAACAGCTCTAGCCAATCACTGTCGTGAGGGACCGTTCTAAAAATAATGCTTCACAACAAAGTGCTGCACAGTTGACATTTTGATGTGCGCGAGTGGAAAACACGCATACACTGGTCTGGCTTGACCGACCTATAAACTAAAAGAATATCCAATGAGAGCCGTGCTGGTTATTTCGCTCAGGCAGAGAGGTTAATAATATACCTGACACACTGTATGCTTGTCAGCCTCTAGCCAACACAAGCAGCTATTACACATTGCCAAATACACAGACATACAGGTAGGCACACACACACACATACACACGCACGCACATGCACACGCACGCACGCACGTGCACACACACACACACACGCACGCACACCACGACACACACACCCCGACGCACGCACGCACGCGAAGAAAGTTGCCATCACGAAAACGTGAAATGGCAGGAAAAATTACACATGAAAAATAGACCGTACAAAACGCAACAAACGACATCATATAAATAATCGACGCATTAGCAGAAAAATTGCGCTACACGTACATGCCCTCCTGTATAGTAGGTGAGGAACCAAGCAACCCACAACACAGCTTTGACAACTACGAAGTGTGCTTCGTAACTTGAATCAATAAACGAACAAACGAAACAAGAACCGATAAACCGTAATCTAACACACACAAAATATACAAACAAAATAAAAACGAAAACAAAAACGATCTATGACGGGTACGAACAACTAACCGATGTATAAGAAAAATATACAAGCACATAAACAATAGCAAAAAGAGGAACGACGAATCAATGAATGTTTACACGATTGATATCATCTTAGTTGACAGCAAGGGTGCAACGACCAACGCCCTCAAGACAAACCATCCGATAGTCAACCACAACTACAACGACGGCGACGACGACAGCGGCGACGACGACGACGACGACGACAATCACTCTGCCGTTTCCATCAACACACAGCATAAATATGTCGATATTCACAAAAGATCTCAGTGAGTCATCACAGGACAGTAACAACGTATCAGCACGTCTGTATGGCCTCGTCCATCACTTATATTTTGATTGAGCATATCCTTACGCGGCGACCAATATAACGCACACTATCGAAATGAACGAACGCACACACACGCACGCACGCACACACGCACACACGCACCCATACCTGCCGCTTGTCTCTGAAATCTTAATAATAGGTGTCTATGCAAACTATAACGGTGCCATATAGTGATTTTACAGTCACGCTAGATTTTTGAGAAAAAAACCCCAATATATTTAAATACCCTTATAATACGTGTAAAGCATGACATAGTCGCCCGTTGAAGCGCCCCTGCCTCATCACTTATTAATCAAATTGAAATTTTGCCCTTATAAAAATTTTCTCATGCTACGGCCCTGTTCTACGACATCTTACTGACATTTCTCAACCTTTATTTCTTATTCTTCTACCACTAACAAGTAGCACCCGTTGTACATGCCCACCTACTGCCGCCCCTTTTTACAAAACCCACGAACCGAAAGGACAATACGGTTAATCTAAATCTGAAATCAAAAGGCCAGTTGAGATAATGTTACGCTACAATAACCACAGAGGGTGTCACCCATGCTTCTGGAAAATATACGGAAGAAACTCAGATCTGAAGAGGTGTAAAACCACCGAAATAATGAAGCTGTCAGAAATAATTTGAGGGGGGCACGATTATGCAAGATTGCTAGAGTATTACAAGACATGGACGAGGTTGCATAAGTCGGGATATACACATTTATAGATTATTAACAAGCGTGCAATGAGAACACTGTGGTCACAAATATACTACATAAATAATATACAATACTTAATAATACACGCACGCAGGCATCCTTAAGTTTACACGACCTCCATGATTTGTCACCAGTATTAACATACCGTAGGACACGACGGAGACGGACGTAAAAGCAACGATGTTAGTGCACACGACCTAGAAACCTCCCTGGCTTTGAAAATTCCACCAAAGAGATAGTACTCCCATCGGGGGAATACGACATGAGGTCGTAACTGTGGCAACGCCCACAACGGGCCTCATCAGTTTTTTTGGGTTATTATCGCTGAAGGCTATTGATGAAACCAACCAAGTAATTGTCACTAAAGGGCTAACACGTCATAGGGCAACGAATCGTCATGGCTAAGCTTTCGTCGTAGCTGTGTGTGCGTGTGTGCGTGTGTGTGTGTATACATATATATCGGTGCTTTCAGACCCAAGCAATAATCATTAGATCCTGTAACTTTTCAAACAGCAAAAGGAATCCGTCGCGCGCAAAACTAATATCAGTCGCGGCAGCCGCGTCAGAGGTCGGGTCGGGTCATACGCTGTCGCCCAGTGGTCCGGGGAGCCTCACTCGCGCCTGCATCACGTGATCACCGAGTCCAAGGTCACCCGTGAATGCGTCATCAGCGGCCGGAGCCTGCACCTGAAAGGCAACGGGAAGATGATTTCGATAATCTCTCGCACAATCATCCATGTTTATCGACAACTTCTCTGACATTTATATACTTATATATTTATCTCTATCTTCATTCGTATCTATCGATATCTTCTCTAATATTTACCCGTATCTTCTCTTATATTTATTGATAGCTTCGCTTATATCTGTCATAATATCTTTCCTCAATTTACTGCTAACCACAAGCAAACATATAAATATATATATATATATATATGTAGAGGTTGAACGTGAGTGCCTATGGAGGTTTACCACTGGTACGTGTGGCATTGCTGTATTGTAATCATAGTGAAGACATACACACGTCGTGTGAAACGTCATTTTTACCCATCTTCCTTCATATTTCAGCCTTGTATCTCAAGCATAGCTATACACCTATGTAGGTCAATTACATCCGTGGATAAATGTGTTAGGAATGCAATTCCAGAGGACAAGCCGGCCTTTTGTGTGTGTGTGTAAAACAAGCCTTCTGTCCTGTCACCGCTTAGTATGCGGTGGAAGTAGAAATGTTATGTAAGCCTGCGGTGTACAGCAACACTCACTGACCCAAGCAAGCCCACTTTCTTCTCTGTACTCTCGAAATTAAATTAAGCCGCACACGCTGTTAACGTCAGTAAATGACACAGGCTCAGGCCACAGGACAGATGCAAGACTAAACAGAAATAAATATGCAATGAAAGCAGTGAAAAATGTTGCAACAAGCATGAGTGATCATGCGTGCAGCTATCTCTATCATTCTGTGGCATTCCTCTTACACTTTGTCTACAGCATGCATCCATTTGTATTTTTGCTTCCCATGCCTTCTACGTCTGCACTAAAATTAAGATACTATTTAAATAAATTAAAATTCTATCTTAAATTAAAGTTCTTTCTTTGTAAATTTAACATTTAATTTATTATTTAAAATCAAATTGAAGCAAATAAATAATTAATTGAATTACAATTTAAATTGTTTCATTTCTAATCCACCTTGTTGTCTGCCTGGCTTCCCTCCCCCCTCCATCACTCTCCCCCATCACACACATGCTACACATACCACACACTACTCAAGCTTAGTAACATGATCGGTGCACTACTGAGTCTAAAACAAACTACTAAGACTAAAGACTAAAGAAAAAGCTACTCAAACTACATCGTGCGATTCAATTACTCGTCACGAGCTAACACTACTACTATAAGCCGTGTCTAGAATGTAGCAAAGCAGCTACTTGAGGGGGACGCATCTACCCTTAGCAGTGGCGTCCGCATAGTGTGCGACTGTGAAACATGCGCAAGCAAAACAAAAAAATGCCATGGCAACGGGTCAGAATTTTGGTGACAGAAATCAGACATAACCCCAAGTCCAACCCTTACCCTAATCCTAACATTGACCCTGACGGTAATCCTCATTCCAACACTAAACCTAATCACCCGGGGGGGTCACTATATATGCCAGTATTACCCCATGTGCGTTCCAAATTTTTGCGGGTTAGGGGGGTGTTTTTCAACTTCTAAAGCGGGCCCGAGCGGGAGCAAATAGGCACCCTTTTACAAAGCTAATCCCGCAATAAGCCCTCGGGATCGTTCAAGTCAAGCACCGCGCCCGCAGTAGGCCCCCCTCACGGGATCCCTCCATTCCCTCCACTCTTTGCCCTCCACTTGTCTGCAAGACCTCGCAATAGGGGGTAGGGGTCCGGGTAAGACTCTTTTCATTGTGTATGCAATACGGGGTGGTATTCTTCAATTGTGTCTGCAATAGGGGGTAGGGTTTTCCAATGTGCAGTTGGCACTAGGGTGCCTATTATTTTTAGTGAGAACGCACATGGGGTAATACCAGCATATATAGTGACCCCCCCGGGCCTAATCACAACACTAACCCAAACCCTACTCCTAATCCTAACACCCTCCCTAGCCCTAACAGTAACACTAACCTCAATCTAACACTAAACGTAACCCAACACCCAACACTACCCCAACTCACACCCACTTATGGAAAGAAATATATAAATATACATAAATTCAATACCCCATGCAAATACATGCAATCTTGCAAAAAAATCAAAACACAGCCACTATTAACCAAAAATCAGCATTCTGTGAATCAAAATAACCCAGACTGCCCCCAGGGGCGGATCCAGGGCTGAAGCTAGACAGTATTTTCCCAGATTTTCAGGGCACATCCCCCAAAAAGGGCACACCACCCCACAGTGAGCGCCGTCAGGCACGGAAGCACATGGTGGAGGTCTGGGGGGCCTCCCCCAGGAAATTTCAAAATTTTAAGGGTCCCTGGGCACAAAAATGAGCACCATTTGAGCACACATTTAGTCAAGCAGCAATAGCTAAAAACCATATGGAATTTTATTTCTGCTTTATTTTGCTTGCGCTTTGCATAACAGCAATTAATGCAGAATGATTCAAGCACTTCCCTTCTTTGTCAGATATCAAAGCTAGTTTTGTTACCATGTAAAATTTTGATTTCCTTCAAGTCCTGTCAATGAATCAGAAGAAAAAGAAAACAAATACAGAATATAGCCAAATTCCATCAAATTGATTTCTGTATTTTTTAGCGCAAAATTTCGAAGGGCACTTTGAAATCTAGACCGTATTTCCCAATACGGCAAATACGGTCTGAATCCGCCCCTGGCCCCCCTAGATTTTGGAGAAATATATAATAAAAGGCCTAATTAATGCAAACAACAAAAATTTGCAATTTAAAAATGCAAAACGTTTTAAAACCACATACAATCCCCCCTACACACACACATGCATGATGTTGGCTGGGATCTGCTTCCCTCCCTCCTCTCCCAAGTTACAACCCTGGGCGGAATGGATGGATAGATGGATGGATGGATAGATGGATGGATGGATGGATGAATGGATGGATTGATGGATGGATGGATGGATGGATGGATGGATGGATGGATAGATGAATGGATGGATGGGATGGATGGATGGATGGATGGATGGATGGATGGATGAATGGATGGATGGATGGATGGATGGATGGATGGGTGGATGGATGGATGGATGGATGGATGGATGGATGGATGGATGGATGGATGGATGGATGGATGGATGGATGGGTGGATGGATGGATGGATGGATGGATGGATGGATGGATGGATGGATGGATGGATGGATGGATGGATGGATGAATGGAGGGATGGATAGATGGATGGATGGATGGATGGATGGATGGATAGATGGATGGATGGATGGATGGATGGATGGCTGGATGGGTGGATGGATGGATGGATGGATGGATGGATGAATGGATGGATGGATGGATGGATGGATGGATGGATGGATGGATGAATGGGTGGATGGATAAATGGATAGATGAACGAATAAATGGACGGATAGATGAACGGATGGATGAATTTTTCCCTCCCCCACCTCTGCTCAGCAAGTTATGGCCCCGATGGGTTGTTAGGGCAAGCTGTAACATCAGCTGTAACATAGAGCAGCATGCAATCACAGAGCATGCAAGCAGAGAGCCACGCGTAGTGTGCACTCCTTACTACCTTCCGTCACATCTGCCAGGGTGAAGCACAGCAGCAGAATGCCCTATATGTGCACGTCAAACTGAAAATGACGACAATCATGGTAACGGGCCAATCGCTAAAGGTAGACACGCGCGTCGCTAAGGTAGATGCTACAAAACTGAATACATACATAACAGCTGCTCTCAAAGAATCATTTGTTGGCTCTGGTCTGGTTCAGGACCCCGGCACACACACCATCACTCTAACCACTAACCGTAAGCATAATCACTAGCCTTGACCCCTACCTTCACCTCTAAGCCTAACGTTGACTCCAACCTTAACTGTAACCCTAATCCTAACTCTAACCATCACCCTAACCCTAACCATGCTGTAAACCTTACCCTAATCATCACCCATTATTATGGACTGGGGTCCTAAAGTAGACTCGACCGAAACTCTCCGACAAAATAATCTAAATAAACACAGACTACAGTACGTAAGCATGCGCAATACGATACACACACCCCGTGGCATCTAGCATGCCACATTATGACAGCACTGGGAATGACATTGCCTCGAAATCGAGACATCTCACGGAGCGGGGTTGCCACCCAAAAATCAACTCACCTTATTTATTTCTCTTATTTATTAATTTTTTTCTTTAATTAATATCCAAGTTAATTTAAATATAAATCACAGTTATTAATTCAAGCAGTGGCCTTGAGTGTCGCCCTTGCTAAACGAGAAATTTATCGGTGAACTCACAACGAATGACACCTCAACCCCCCCCCCCCCCCACCCACATTGGTCACTCCACATGATTTCGAATGGCAAAACAATCCAATCATTTAAACGGCTCACGTGCCTCGTGAGCGTACACATGACCAACGCTGACTTAGATTCACTCGCCTCGCCACGGCCGGATCAGCTAGTCTAAGATTAACCAACGTTCGCTAGCTCCCCCCCCCCCCAGGTCAAGCACAGCTCATTGCTGACACGCGCTTACCCTGTCTGGCGGCCGTGCGTCCGAACTTGCCGAGTTGTTGACCTCCGAGCTGTGGACAGCAGCGGCTGCGACGCCGTGTGACCCATCGTCCAGTATCAGTTCCTCGTCATCCGCATTCTGGAAAGACTGGTCGGGGAAAAAAACAAGAGAATGTGGCAAGTGGCGACACCTGCAGGGCAAATGCTACACTAAAACTGCAGACTGAGGGCACATGGCAGACTATTATTTATGCTAAAGGCACGCACTGACGGTACGTGGCAACACCTATGAGCTAGGCACTACACCAAAACTGTACTCAACTATCAGTACACTACATTAGAGCATTGTGCACACTCCCCGCCCCTGGGGTGTGGGGTGGGGGTGGGGGGTAATGGCTTTCAAGGCGTCTCTGGTTCCCAATTGGTTCACAAAGTTTCCTTCCCGTGTTGACATTCGGAAGTTGAAGCTCGGTTGGTTCGAGAATCGTGGTTTAATTTGTACGTATGATGTCGCAGAACATAGGGTACATTCGTGTACATTAAAATAGAACATTAAGCTTCATTCGTACATTTGGATGATGGTTGAACGTTTTAAACCAAAATTTTTTTAACCAATGTTTTTTTGTGCCACATTTCACTACTCTAGCTTTGCTATTTTTATTTATAAATTCATGCTGGTAGGTGACCATATAAATAGATGACCATATAAACCATACAGAGCACATGTAGAAATTAATCGTAAAGCTTGTCAATGAACAATGCAGCTTTGAACAAGAGAGGAATCGTAATCATTGGGTATGTTCTGTGATAGGTTTCTGTGAGAGTTAAGAGTGCAGGGTGAGACACTACAAGCTTTTCGTGTTGCTACCCTAACATGCATAGCATTCCGAGACGAGAGACTTTCATTAGTGAAGGGAATAGGGGTTCCACTAATGAAGGGCTAAGCTTCCTCTGCCACCCTAGCTACAGGTTATACTCAGGGAAGAAATAGCACCTGTTCAACCTCCCTCACTGTGGTCACAAGTTTGTTACACATATCATGAGGGTGCTTAAAACAAATGTTCACGCTTTGTAGTGTGAATATCTACTGCCTACATGATAAAACCTTCTCAATATATCGTGTACAGTGGACAAAGACACGTTAATTGGCGAGCACGTCCCAAAGGGAGACTCTGCCCAAAAGAGAAAGAAGCAGCAGCATTGCTTAGCAGTAACAGTGAACACTGCAAGAGTTAGTAAGAAGACGGTGGCTTTTAAAACTACTGGGTCACCACACAAAACTGCCAAGCAACAAAGCAACCCTTAGTGATTAAGAACAGGCTGCAGTTAGTAGTTGTTAGTAGAAACAAGTAACGATTAATCCAGAGAGACATGATACAAGATTGCGTGGCACAGCTTTGCTGTTGATCCTAAGTGCTGCGCGCGGATGAGCTGCGCAGTTCCGCGGGATATGCGCACGCGACCGCGGGAATGTTCAAGTATGAAGCGCTGTCCGCAGTGGAGACGTGCGCCAAATTCGAGGCCCAGCGCACGTCTCCACAGCGGTCAGCGGATGGTCTGTAGTTTTAGAAGATGACAATGATTATATGTGGACGATATTCTAGGAATTGGAGATTATAAAACAGTAACAAAAATCGCTCAGTCATGCTCCAGATTAGCTGAATCAAAAAGATTAGAATTTAGTATGAACAAAACAAATACAATGGTTATAAAATTCACAAACAAAGAAAGGATAGAGAAGGAGACCAAGGCAACCAAGGCAATAGGCAACCAAGCCAATAGGCAACCAAGTAATCAAAAAATGCACCAAATATTCATACCTAGGGGATTTAATTAATGATATAGGAGGTTATAACGATATGATAAGAGTCCGAACTGAAAAATGTTGATGATGAGCCGTTTCATGATGAGCAAAATAATATTATTATCATGGGCAGAAAAAGCAAAATTATGGAAATCATACTATAGAAGCAAGAGCTGAAATTATACAAATCGCAGTTTTACCTTCCTTCGTAAATAACAGAGAAACATGCACTAACTTAACTAAGGAAAAAGTAAAAATGTTGGAGGATTTCCAAATGAGTGCCTGCGCAGAATAATAATACACGCAGAAAAAATAAAATCTACGGAAAAGCATTGAAAGACGATGAAAATTCCAAGGAAAGATACGGAAAATCGAATAAAATAACATATAGTTCTATACGAGTAATCGGTGGTAAATACATTAAAAACGCATTATTTGAAAATCCCATATTTTACTTATTATAACATCCAAGAGATGGCGCTGTGGCGTGAACATTGGCTGTATTGATGAAAAATGTTCAATGAATGACGCACTCGTTCACTTCCAACAGTGAGTGAAAATGCGGAAAATTTTCCTCTTCGATGCGAAATGCATCGGCGAGCATTTATTATTTACGAAAAGTAAATAGGCGGCAAAAACGGTAGGAACAGGAACCGCGTCAACGTCGGTCACGCCCCATTCATGCCCATCAACGAAGAAGGCGAGGCTTATTCAGATACGGAGATGTGAAAATTCAACAGAAGGACGTAGCGCAGTGCGCTAAACAGCGTGTTATTTTCGTTTTTGTGCCAAACTTTATCGTAGGAAACCGTTCTAGCCTAGCAGAATGCCCTAGTTCCTGAGATCGGCGATTCCATGCTGTTATGGGTCCCCACCTATAAAAATATCAAACAGAGGTGCGGCGTAGGCTGTGATTGGAAGACACAAAGTGTCAATCCTCGGCGAGCCTCGGCATTACATGATATTTATTGTATGTGAGTTGTTTTAACCACTGTGTCAGATTATTGTGTGGGGGTCATTTCACCCCCAGTGATTGGTCTCTAGTTACTCACCCAAACTTTAACTTATAGTCATAACACTGGCTGCCTCAAGGGAGTGCCAACCTAGCTACAAGAGTAGAATCTTAAACGCCAGCTAGGAAGCGTTTAGGACCCACTGATGCAGGGTTACCATACGTCCCCTACTACGCAATTCAGACTATTAATAACTTCTCCTGTAATCTCACTCTACTCAACGCTCTTCAACACTTGCGGTGTTTGTCAGAGCTCAGGAGGCTCAATAGAAACGATGCGTAATTTTTAGGGGGCATGAAAAAATTAGGAAATATGTATTTACATTACTTTTTACACCGTCATACATGGTCTCCCCAAAAGCTGGTTTCGGTATAGATTGAAACTTCAGATAACTTAACTTTAAATTAATTTAGTTAGACTTTTCATGCAGGGATTCACAAGAGAACAATTTTGGTCCAAGTGAAAGCAAGGCACGTACGTAACATGAAAGGGGCACATGCAGTTTTAGGGGGTGGCCTGCAACAGAAGCGCCCAACGCCTAGCCACGAATGTGAGTCTAGATGCACATCCACTGTGATGCTCCCCTCGGTTACATGTGGGAGGACTATGGTTACCCTAGCTTCATGCAGATAAGCATTCGGCAGGCAAAATATGGCTGACCTGATGTCCGCTAATGCTGTAATACGAGTCAGCTACAATGAGCTCACTGTCATCGTCCTTGTCCTCGTCTAACGGCTACAAAAATCAAACAAAAAACAAAGAAGAAAAGCTTATTAAAGGCAAGCAAGCTACTCTACTACCATGCTGACACATGCACATTCACGTACTGTGAGGAGGACCTCGACAGAGTAGGTTTATATAAACAGTCCCCCTCTACTCCACATGCAGGAACTCAATACATAGCCATGTTCCTGTTTCCCCCTGTCTAGGTAATTTAATAAATACATAGTAGAACACTGGATGGGGGATGCAAAGTGCGGAAATAATACGTGACATCAAGCAACAATATAGAAACATAATATGCAGTATAGAACACATACATAACCGTTACATTGATGTGAAAAATACAACATGCGATTCACTAGGAGACTTCACAGTTAAGCGTGTTGTGTACCAACAAAGTGAAAGTTTTTACACAGTGCGGATAAACTCAAAGAACTGTTCGTAAACTTGTGGCACGTATGGTCTCACAAAAGATTCATCAGAGTTAGTATTTTGTCAAGATTTTCAATACTGTGTCATTCGGAAGTTAAAAAGCCAGTGTACCCTATCGATATGAATAGTAATGTAGAGCCTTGACACTGTGAGACATGGTTGCATCATGCTTGCCCCTCATCCTCCTACAAACACACCAACCCTTACATCTTTTTGCTGTTCTCAGATAGGTGCTGACACGTGGCAGGGATTTGAAACTGTATTTCTCATATGAAGCTTTGCATTTGTCTTGCTATTCTTTTACTACTACTGCAAGCTTTAAAAGGACAACCCCCTCCAAACCCAGTTAAGATAGTAAGGAAGACTTTTTAACTATCTTGATTCATCAGTGGCGACATGCACTGCCATCTACACCATTCTCTGTCCAATAAGTGAACAGTACCTTTAATTTGGTCATACGAAAGCATGCGCAGCAGAGAGGTGACGTAGGTATCTGAGGCAGCAGGAAGGCAAAAGACAAGAGTCACTCATAAGGCAATTATAGAGACTACACACTCAAACATGGCGTACACAAAAAATCGTAACGTTTCAAACCATTTGGGCCGTTGACAGAAGAAACATCATGAATAATTATGACTACACTTCATGTTGAAAAGTAGAACCTAGACTTGATGTCTGCATCATGATGTCATAACTAATTATTGCTTTATGAACATTTGCTTTATGAATGCCGATACGAATCCAGCATTTACGAATGACTTTGAGCTACCCTATATTTCATTGTTGCTGCACATTAGTACCGCATGTTGGATACTTGATGCGTGTAGATCGCTCACACAGCTAGTCACATCTGCACGGCCAATCAAAAATCATTTGACATCGCATCTCACTCAATCCTGAGCCCCAGATGAACCAATTTGGATCGAATTTGTAAAAGAGCGATTGATCAAGTTAATTTTTGGGACTGTCCTCTATACTCTTTACCTCTCACAATGATATGGAAATGCCATTTGAGTTCCACAGTGATTGTTTCGCCACCTTCCAAGTTTGCACATACCGTTTGTACAGCCATCTGACAACAACACAGCGTACACCCCTGATGTTTAAATTTCGGTCAAAAATCGAAAACGCAGTCTTTCGTTAAGTATATTATTATATAATAGCCGGTTGCACTGTGTTATAACAGTGTCCCGGGCTTGTATTTGACAGCCGAAATCTACGACATGGACGCGAATTGAGGGTACTGCGTGTACGCAATGGTGATGAGAAACTGGCATTCACGCAACCGATTGAATATCCGCGAAAACGAAATCAGTGCATTGCGGAGGCGTGGACGGAGTCTCTATGGGTCGCCGATCCACTATGCCAAACCCGCACTGCCCCACCCGGAATCGAAGACGAAGGGTATACCTAAAGTAATAATAGTGTACAAGGGTACACTAACCTATGCGTGCGTTGAGCGTTGCGTTCGTAATACGCAGCTGAACGACTGATTAATAACACGACTCGTTATCGACAAAACGACAAAGCTACACGGTCATTCCAGGCTCCACGCCGTGCAAGCCCTAAAGCTCCAGCTAATTACGTCATCATCTCTAATACGCAGCATCAAATAGCATCAAGTAGAGGGTATTGAATAGTATCGTGACATAGAAGAAGCCGGTGTGGTATCGAATAGTATCGTGACATAGAGGAAGCCGGTGCAGTATCAAATAGTATCGTGACATAGAGGAAGCCGGTGCGGTATCAAATAGTATCATGACATAGAGGAAGCCGGTGCAGTATTGATTAGCATTGTTGCGTAGAGGAAGCCAGTGTGGTCACTCACCGTGTTTGCCTGCTCGTCGGTGGTCAGCAGCCGCGCGAGGGGCATGCAGAAGGTGGGTAGAGTCTCGGTGAGGAGAGGTCGGCTGTTCGTCAACAGTGGCTTGAGAAATCTGATCGAGCGGTGAAGGAAACAACATGGCCACCGCAGCACATAAAGCAACACGGCCACTGCAGAAAAGACAACAATATGGCCACCACAGCGAAGAAAACAATATGGTCAATAAGTTAATGCAAACAATATGGCAAATAAGTAATTGCACATAGATCGGCCAAGTGACACGCACACGCACGCGCACAGGCATGCACGCACACACACGCACACACACACATACAGGCAAGGCCACCGCCGCCGCCGCCGATGAAAGGATACTTGTAGTCGAAGTTGTACCAGACGCGGACGAGCCGAGCCTTCTCCTGCGCGCGCGCCTCGTGCGACAGTGGCGCCACGTGGGACGCCACGTGTGGCGACGACGGGCTCGGCTGCGACGAGTGAGAAATAGACGACACGTTCTGATACGATTCCTATCGACCGCGAATGTGAGAGGCAGCGTGAAAGAAACACCCGGGGTGCGTGAGCGAGCGACAGAGCAACGCAGCGCAGATGATCAGACGACTACAGAACACGGGAAGCGAGAGCAAACGACAGAGTGACAAAACATGGCAGACAGATGATGCATGAGAGAGTAACAGAATGAGACAACTTGCACACAGTTACTGACAGACGAAACATATAAGTTATAGAGGGGTGAGAGTTACAACTATTACCCAGTAATATAAACTTAATCATAAGTGACCAGTTAGAAGATATTTAATAATAGTGAATGATCACATTAAATAATAGATATATTAGAAGTGAATACTGTTATAATTTACTCGTGATATCGAATGCTGAATGAATGAATGGGTGGCTTGTGAGAAAGAGAGAGAGAGAGAGAGAGAGAGAGAGAGAGAGAGAGAGAGAGAGAGAGAGAGAGAGAGAAAGAGAGAGAGAGAAAGAGTGAAAGAGCGCTAGAGAGAAAGAGAGAGAGAGAGAGAGAGTGAGAGAGGTGACTCAAGAGACAAATAGAGTGGATGAGCCACACAACAGATGTAGAGGGAGTAATAATAGATAGGCCGACTAATAGATACGACTACATCCACAATGAATGGGACATTCCACTACATAGTGTTCAATACACCCATATTATATCTATAGCAACTTATCACAAATACTATTTGCAAGAATCCACATGACATATATCAGTTTCTCACTTACTCACACTTAAACCAAAAGGTAAAAAATATTATGTCATTATTTTTGTGAGTAGGAATAGTAACAAGTAACTGTCATGCTCAGAAACCTAACATAAATTTAATCATATCTTATAATTAAACCACACTGGAAAACACATTTGGAGTGAATAGGCAGTTGAAGCGAGAAACTGATAGCAAATGTGTTTAATTTACTAAAATTATATGACATTAAGTTGGCTCCAGCATTACAAACACTTGTAATGGAATTCTCACTGTTTCCTATGCCAACTTTACCACCACATGCGTGCATGCTCACTTGTTTACAACAATTACGACAGCTAGTCAGTCTATACAATCTCAGAGAAACATTTATATATAGCACAGATGAATTGCAAGTAGGGATATAGAGGATATCTCTCTGTGCGTGTGCGTGCGTGAGCGTGCGAGTGCGTGTGTACACACGTGTGTGTTTGCACGTGTGTGCGTGCGCGTGCGTATGTTTGTATGTGTGTGTGCGTGTGTGTGTGCACACGTGTATGTGTGTGTCTGTGTCTGTGTGTGTCTGCATGCGTGCGTGCATGCATGCGTGCGCGTGTATGTGTGTGTGTGTGTGTGTGTGTGTGTGTGTGTGTGTGCATGTGTGTGTGTGTGTCTGTGTGTGTCTGTCTGTGTGTGTCTGCATGCGTGCATGTGCGTATGTGTTACGTATTGCCATTTTCTTGCAATTCATCAGTGCCAGTCCACCAGGAATATTCTATCACAGATAAACAGGTTGAGCGAACGTCGTGACGGTAACGTAACTCTACACATCGTCGCCGACGTGCTCTAACAAGTGAACATGCATGGACACGTGCTGCCTCCGACTTACGGTCCTTACAGCTGTGAAGTGGTGCATTTCCTGCTCATCCTCAACACCAACCCTGAAAACGAATGGAGGACATTCAACATTTATTGTCACTTACAAGGAATCAATCCAATTCTAAACATTCCTTACGATGTTACACTAAGTTAACTGATTGTGCACTCACACACGTGCACACGCACGCGCGCACGCACGCACGCACACAGTACCTGATCTTCAGCCATGAGAGCATGGGCGTGGTGCATCCACCGAGCACGATGACGGTGAACAGCACGATGATGACCGTCGTGCTGAGCATCGTCTGCCGCGCGACCGACGCCGTGTTACGGATGGCCAGCGCGTACGCTATCGCTCCACGCAACCCTGCGACATATCATGATACGCACATCAGCAACCGCCACACCATTACATTCCTACGTTATTCATATCATGACGTATACATACATCAGCAACCGACACACCATTACATTGTTACATTATTCATAGCATGATGTATACATACATCATCAACCGTCACACAGTTTCATTCTTACATCTTTCATATCATGATGTGTACATGTCATGCACCTGTGCCATTCTGCTTGAGGAAGAGACATAGTCTCGCAAGCTCGCTCGATAAGGTAAATTTATGACACCATATTCTATTTTGATTTTAATGTTATGAATCCACTGGTGTCTGTGTGCTTTCCTTATAATCGCTCTCTCTCTCTCTCTCTCTCTCTCCTGCTCTCTCTCACTCTCGCTCTCTCTCCCTCTATCTCTGTGTATATATATGGTGCCACCTACCGGCGAACATCATCATGTGCTGATATGCGTAGGTGATCTTCTGCTTGCGACCGAGGTTGAGCAAGAATGAGAGCGGATAGACGTTCATCGCACGGCCAATCACGATCGCCACCTATGCAGCCGGGGGGGTCAAGGACACGAACGAGGTCACGGCACAGCCAAGCAGTCAAGAATGCATTTGTCTCTCACTCCCTTCCTCCCATCTTCCCCTTCTCTCTACATCCCTTCCTCCCCCTCAATCTATCTCACACTATATATCTCACTCTCCCTCTCTACCTCTCTTTCACTTTCTCTCCTTCTGTCTCTCTCCCTCCCTCCCTCCCATCCTCTGACCTTGCCTTCTTCTCCCTCTGTGTCTCTCTCCCTCTCCCTCCCATCCTCCTCACCCTTGCATCCCACTCTTTATGTCTATCTCTCCCTTTCCCTCTCCCTCTCTCCCTCCCATCCTCCTCACCCTTGCATCCCACTCTTTCTGTCTCTTTCCCTCTCCTCCTGTCACGCTCCATCTATCTATCTATCTTTCTCTCTCTCTCTCTCTCGCTCGCCCAACAAGGATACTATTGCTAGCATGATGAAGCCGACCTCCCAGTGATGGTTACTGAACGTGAAAACAGACACGCCGATGTAGCTGAAGATGAAATTCTCCGAGAGGAAGTTGAGAAGCTCAAACAACTGCAACAAATGTAGATCTCGTCAGAAACATTTTAACAGCTCATCGATAGATTTTACTGAGTCATGCTACTGCTAACACTGTGCTTATCACGTTCACAATGATATCAAGAGTGAATAAAAACCCAAATTTGTTTATATTTACTTCTAATAATATACTACTGTTATATTTATTACATTTACTATGTTATACTATTGCTGCTATTGCTACTGCTGCTGCTAGTACTCTTTTACAATTTTTACCAAATTAATATGTTATATCATGTTCATAGCCCATCCCTTATGACATACAAATCAGACATAAATAGAAAAAAGATCACTCTGTATTAACGAACACAGAACTATGGAAAGTGCATGTCTCCCCTGTGGGGATGTGTCTGAAGTAAAGTATACGTGTCTGTAGCACGACAAACCAATAATTAATAACAATAACCCTAACAACATACAAAACCAGATTAGGGCAGACAACGACCATTCCTTGGCTCGCAAACAGACCTAAGGTAAATATCTCGCAGGGGCACGCACCGACTACTGAGCAACAGATGTGTATTTGGGGGCATACCTGCTTCGTCCTCCCCCGCGACTCCACGGATAGGTTGTTGTACGTGTAGTGAGCCTGTGTGATGCCACAGAAGAGAACAGCCACGATTCCTGCAAGAAACCATGTTGATTACTGCTGCGGGGAGAGAAGGGAGAGGGAGAGGAAGAGAGAGAAATATAGAGGGTTAGAGAGAGAAAGAGGGAGGGAGGGAGGGAGGTTGGGAGGGATAAAGGGAGGGATGGAGGGAGAGAGGGAGGAAGGGGGAGAGGGAGAGGGAGGGAGAAAGAAAGAGTGAGATAGAGAGGGAGAGGGAGAGAGAATCAGAGATAGACGCATAGAGAGCTATAATAATATTATATAATAAATAATATAATAAATAATATTATTTATAGAGTATATAGCTACACACATGGCTCATAGACATGTTCGAACGCTTCAACGGCAGACATAGACAGCGACAGAGACAGCAGATGTTTCAGGCGTACCGGTGAGTTCTGCAGCCTCGGCCATCAGGAACGTGCTGTAGGACATGAGAAAGAACAACGCCGTCTCCAGCAGAGGATACTCCTTGATCTTCGTGAACTTTGTCAGGTGCACCGCGGTTAAGGAATCTGTAGCTGCAGTGACCCCTCCCCACACTCGCCCCTCCCCTCCCAGGTTTCAATGATTACCGCACAATCATGACAGAGCAACCACCTCACGACTTATCATTCCTTAGTTGTGCAATGCCCCCTTACTAATATACTTGCAACTATCAGTCTATATCTATTAGTCTATACCTATTAGCCTATAAGTCTATACCTATTAGTCTATACGTCTATTAGTCTATCAGTCTATGCCTATTGGTCTATTGGTCTATCAGTCTATGCCTATTAGCCTATTCGTCTCTAAGTCTATTAGCCTATCAGTCAATATGTCTATTAGCTAGTGCTTATTAGTCTGTAATAGTCTGTTCCAATTAATTATTAATGCCTATCAGCGATATGTCGACAGAGTTGGAAGCTCATTAATAAATCAGACAATGACTGGCGCGGTGAGGGTGTCGTCGCGACGGGCGCATCAGACGACGTAGAAGGATATGAGTGCAGTGATGCATCCCATGCTGGATCCAATGGCAAATGCTCCGCAGAAGATCCCCAGGAAGTTTCCCACAGACTTGAAGAAGGCTGTCACTTCGAAGCCAGGCCCTGAACCAGTATTGCTGTACGTCTCTATTGCCCTATACACATGCAATATATACATATATATATATATATATATAT
>NW_014577155.1:330035-331994 GCF_000485595.1 Priapulus caudatus
CTCTCTCTCTCTGATAACTTCCAAGTATATTGACCAGTTAACAACAATTTCAAACAACTGATCTACCTGTCTTTGTTCAAGCTAAATGCCAATTCTTTGAGCTTGCCACACCAGATAGCAGTGTAGGTTTAGGTTGACCAAAGACATTCTAGACAGGTTATTGTAACTTTCATTAACAGGTTGATATATTACTTGGATTTATCTTGAAATAAAATTATTTTCAACATCATTAAATCTGATGTGCTCACTCAAAGATTTACTCATGTATGGATATTCTAAAGCTTAATAATCTCCCTGCCTGATGCAAATTAATATCTCTCTTGCTGTGGAATTTTCGTAGCAGTCTAATTGTGCCCTATAACATAGCTTCTAGTCTACATAAACGTTACATGCAGAATGCACATACGTTCCAACTTCCAGCTTAAAGAAACTCACAGTGCAGAACGCGCTAACACCAGTTGCTGTAACCTGCTGTTAACCTGTTAACGTAGTTGCTGTGATCTACACAATGTGTGGTTTTATGCCCGCGTGCTCAAATATTTTGCAAGGAATAATTATCGAAAAAATATTCTCTGTATGGCATGCTATTATTTCTGATCAGCGTTTTTAAGATACCAACTTCTAAAATGTTTCTGGGTTTGAGAACTAGCATATTTTTATGGCTAGTATGGCGACTAGATTTTTAACAGTGTCTAGATGCATAGAAATGTTTGAAAGGCACAATGTGATTTTGCATATCTAAGCACATTGCATATTCTTTGCACAAGTTTTTCTCATTATGCTTCTATAATATATATATATATATATTATATCCAATATAATTATATATATATAATAATATAATAATAATAGTATATTATATTCCTCCTCACCCTTGCATCCCACTCTTTATGTCTATCTCTCCCTTTCCCTCTCCCTCTCTCCCTCCCATCCTCCTCACCCTTGCATCCCACTCTTTCTGTCTCTTTCCCTCTCCTCCTGTCACGCTCCATCTATCTATCTATCTTTCTCTCTCTCTCTCTCTCGCTCGCCCAACAAGGATACTATTGCTAGCATGATGAAGCCGACCTCCCAGTGATGGTTACTGAACGTGAAAACAGACACGCCGATGTAGCTGAAGATGAAATTCTCCGAGAGGAAGTTGAGAAGCTCAAACAACTGCAACAAATGTAGATCTCGTCAGAAACATTTTAACAGCTCATCGATAGATTTTACTGAGTCATGCTACTGCTAACACTGTGCTTATCACGTTCACAATGATATCAAGAGTGAATAAAAACCCAAATTTGTTTATATTTACTTCTAATAATATACTACTGTTATATTTATTACATTTACTATGTTATACTATTGCTGCTATTGCTACTGCTGCTGCTAGTACTCTTTTACAATTTTTACCAAATTAATATGTTATATCATGTTCATAGCCCATCCCTTATGACATACAAATCAGACATAAATAGAAAAAAGATCACTCTGTATTAACGAACACAGAACTATGGAAAGTGCATGTCTCCCCTGTGGGGATGTGTCTGAAGTAAAGTATACGTGTCTGTAGCACGACAAACCAATAATTAATAACAATAACCCTAACAACATACAAAACCAGATTAGGGCAGACAACGACCATTCCTTGGCTCGCAAACAGACCTAAGGTAAATATCTCGCAGGGGCACGCACCGACTACTGAGCAACAGATGTGTATTTGGGGGCATACCTGCTTCGTCCTCCCCCGCGACTCCACGGATAGGTTGTTGTACGTGTAGTGAGCCTGTGTGATGCCACAGAAGAGAACAGCCACGATTCCTGCAAGAAACCATGTTGATTACTGCTGCGGGGAGAGAAGGGAGAGGGAGAGGAAGAGAGAGAAATATAGAGGGTTAGAGAGAGAAAGAGGGAGGGAGGGAGGGAGGTTGGAAGGGAGTGAGGGCTAGAGAGAGAGAGAGAGATAGAGAGAGA
>NW_014577155.1:332950-350283 GCF_000485595.1 Priapulus caudatus
ATGGAGCCTAGGTTGCGAAAGAAGTGCCGTCGTTTTAAGCTATAGCCAGCGTGAAATATGTATATATATATATTATATTGGATATATATATATATATATATATTATAGAAGCATAATGAGAAAAACTTGTGCAGAAATATGCAATGTGCTTAGATATGCAAAATCACATGTGTGCCTTTCAAACATTTCTATGCATCTAGACACTGTTACAAAATCTTAGTCGCCATATGCATAAAAATATGCTAGTTTCAAACCAGAAAACTTTAGAAGTTGTATCTTAAAACGCTGATCAGAAATAATAGCATGCCATACAGAATATTTTTCGATAATTATTCCTTGCAAAATATTTGACAACCGGGCACATAAAACCACACATTGTGTACGATCACAGCAACTACGTTAACAGGTTAACAGCAGGTTAACAGCAACTGGTGTTAGCGTTCTGCACTGTGAGTTTCTTTAAGCTGGAAGTTGGAACGTATGTGCATTCTGCATGTAACGTTTATGTAGACTAGAAGCTATGTTTAGGGCACAATTAGACTGCTACGAAAATCCACAGCAAGAGAGATATTAATTTGCATCAGGCAGGGAGTTATTAAGCTTTAGATATCCATACATGAGTAAATCTTTGAGTGAGCACATCAGATTTAATGATGTTGAAAATAATTTTATTTCAAGATAAATCCAAGTAATATATCAACCTGTTAATGAAAGTTACAATAACCTGTCTAGATGTCTTTGTCAACCTAAACCTACTGCTATCTGGTGGCAAGCTCAAAGAATTGCATTTAGCTTGACAAAGACAGGTAGATCAGTTGTTGAAATTGTTGTTAACTGGTCAATATACTTGGAAGTTATCTTAAAAGAAAATTACTCTTAATTCATGAGTAAAGTGAGGAACTAACATTAGTGAGTGTATTTACATACATGCAAACATGCTCTACAGGCATTTGACACATTTCTGTAAGTATGTGTATTCCATTTCTTGCATTAAATTTATAGGCTCCTCAATTCACTATGAAGTTAATATTCTCATGCAACATCCTATAGCTAATTTCTATGAACCCTGAAAATATTATTTCGATTGTTCGAATGATTAGTTGGGTAGGGGACCAATCCTGTCTCAACAGATCTTACCCATCATGTCGCATCATAAACTTCTCAACTGAACTGAAAACCACGCCAAATGCATTTTACCTGAGATGCAAACGATCAAACATCGACGCCCATGTTTCCTCAGACCGTGTTCGATAACCACACACCGTTCACCATTCACTGACATGTATATTAATCTTCATCTTCACACCCCCAATCGGTAAAGTGTAACACAAAACAGAGCAACTTGGGGGAGGGGAGAGCACCCAAATATATAAATGCATATACCAGACGTCATGGAAAGAAGCCATTTGCCTAAAGAGCACGTTTAGCTAAGCCACTAAAAAACTTTACCGGAAACATGCTTACAACATAATACTTTTATATTAACCAAAAATTCTAGTAAGAGTAGTAGGGCCCCACCCTTCTCTGCTCAACTGCCTACAGGGAATAAACCCTGCCACATCACCGTAACCTCCTGGAACTTTCATCCTGTAAGTGTGTGTGGTCATTTACCCTGTACGGTGTGTAGTCTATCAGCGGGTAAGGCGCACATATACTTACCCAGCAAGAACGATGGCAACCGCATCGTTCAACACACTCTCGCCAAAGATAAGTGCATAGACGTCGACATCCACCTTGAGATCACTGAAGACGGCCAGTATCGTCACTGAAAGCAAGCCGAGAGAAACCTCGCATCATTCCACACGTGCCACCAGCGTGTACACCGCATCACAAGACTCCGACATCAGCCAATTCGATACAAGTAATGTATGTATAAAGTAGCAATTTATACACATATACAGTGAAACATATATTATAAAGGTCAATCAAGCGAAATGCCAAACTGTCCTTTATAGATAAGTGTCCATTCTGTTAATGTGACCTCTATCACAGGCTTAACTGTACGGTAATCATTTATCCATCTATAATCGCTTCAGATCTCGTTAATTTCCCAATGATACCTGGATCCGTTGCAGAGATGATTGCACCGAAGAACAAGCAATCATTAAAACTGAATGGGAGATATGGCATCATCTGTACGAAGGCGAACATGAGAGACCTGAGAAAGAAGAGCAACACATGATTTTAAAATGACACTCACATCCACAGAAAGCACCACACTAGACCTCACGATTTGCAGTCTCATATACTATTAAAAAAGCTCTAGGAAATCACTATAAATTATGAAACCGTTTAGGTGATTCACAAACAGTTTTTCTCGTGTTATTCTAGACCATCGTGTTCTTAATGTGGAATGATTAATTATTGAAGAAAGCATTTCACAGGCTTAATATCAGCCCTCAGATGCTTCGGAATTCTTAGATGAAACACTTACCCAACTACAAAGCAGGATACTGTTGTTCCGAGGAAGGCATATAGAAAGATGGAGCCTAGGTTGCGAAAGAAGTGCCGTCGTTTTAAGCTATAGCCAGCGTGAAATATGATAGGTGGCAAGAGAACTTGGAAAAATACCTCCGGATCAAACGTTGCCTGTGAAGACATAGTCAGCATTATCTGCTTGCGCCAAGTGTCTATTAAATTCATGTAACCAATATTTAGAACTAGGAATTAATGTTTTTAAAAGATACCAGAATTCACTGAACATTAAAATGTACGCCACTGTTGAAAAATCTGGCCAAAAAACACGTTTGTACTACTGCATACTATTTAAAATGTAGTATTATCTTACGCACACAATTTATCTCAATTAGATGTACTTTTAGATAAAATTAATACTAAATAAATAACAAACCTTCGCTTCAAGATCCTTATCTTCTGTTTCTTCATATAGCTGCCCCACATACGAGTACTCAAATGTTGTGTTACGACTAGTCTGGTTACTTCTATCTCGAATGCTCAGCCATATTCCATCTGGAGGATCGTTGCGTGTGAAGTTTTCATACTGAGGTAGCGTTGTAACAAAGTGCGTTCTCGCTATACCTGGTGACGCGTACCTGATGATTGCTCCAACAACAAGGCCTGATAACCAGATGGAAAGAACACAATGTAGCTGCTTAATCCCTACACCTATTAAAGTCACATCTAAAATTAAAGTCAGCAAGCAGCAGTGTTGCTGCCTACAATGGCCAGTTTGCTGCCTGCTCTCAATGTCTGCAGCAAATATTTGCTGCAAATAAATTCCTAATAAACCATAGCAAAAGCACCAAAGATATTGCCTAGGTGAGTAAATTTGCTGCCTGCCTGTCTTTTTCTCTGGCAGCAACTACTTGGCAAATGTGAGAGTTCCAATGGTCTAACATCTAAGAAAAGGTTAGTCTAAACTAAAAGTTTATGATTGTAAATTTAAATAAAAGCAAGTATAAATAAAACATCTTTCCAACCAGCATGCCCTCAATAAATTGTTGCAACCTGGTCTTCTTCCCTAATGAAATGAAAGTGTCAATGACACTGTAGCTCACCACAAAAAAGGACACAAATGAGTGAGTGAGAAGAAGTCAGTTTTTAATTGAGCAACCATCGACGTACATTATAGAAATGAAGAGTATATAATGGGAGAACGCCCATTATATACTCTTGATAATTATATGTGTAATTTTTTATGTGAAAATAATAAATAATATTATATATAATTATATAATAATTTATAAACCAAAATGAATCACAATTTGTGACGGTAGATGGTGCTATACCCGCTTTGATGTTTCTTAGCATAAATCATTATATCATAATAATAATAGTATAAATCATAGTTTCATAGCAGGAATTTTGCATTAAAGATATTGTCAATGAAATCTTGTAAAATGAACCAGACAAGTGTGACACCACAGACTGTTTGTTTTCTGCGTGTCTATATAATATGCTATATAATTGCCAAACCCTACCTAATTTGCATAAAATTTTTTTAAATATCAAAACCCTATTATTAAAAATCTAGCCCTTATTCATTCACATACCAAAAATGAGCAAAATCCGTTGAACTTGAACTGACTAATGGCAATTCCCATTTTTGCCAAAAAATTGCCGTGGCTCGAAAGTACGTCGACTGCAGGGGCGGATCCAGAGGGGGGGTCGAGGGGGTCCGGACCCCCCCTTTTTACCACAAAAAAAGGAAAAAAAGCATACACACGCACGCACGCGCCGCGGCACACGACACAAACACACACACGCACACACAACACACACAACACAGACTTCTCTTATATTGTCTCCATAAAACAATCTTGTTTAGCACTAGTTTTTCTGATAAAGATTTACTTATATATATGTAAATTTGTTATAAAAACCTAGAAATTGGCAAAGAGGGGTCCGCAGGCGTCCGGGGGACCGGATCTGATAAATTTTTGCATTCTAGACATCAAAATTACTGCCTCACATGCTCTCAGAATGCCACCAAAATTTTTTAAAAAAATCTTGGGGGGTCCTTGAAACAAAAGGCAGCTACTAGCGACTCTTGCGCACTCTTGCTCCCTCGGCAATGCGGTGTGGCTCGCTAGTAGCTGCCTTTTGTTTCAAGTTAGGCGGTTTATACATTCGGTTTGCTGGCAACAGAATGGATAATCGTGTCGTACGTTTTAGTCTGTATCTCCGGATTGCGGGTGTATACGAGGAAACAATTTCGCACGATGCTAGGCGAATGTACTGTGTACGATTTGAGCTCAAGTTGGTTGAGTTACGCGTAGTAAATCGTAGGTATTCTAAGGCTAGTAATATGACGAATTCCCCTGTTTTATTGAAGTCACACGTCCTTCGCTATTAGTATTATCTACTTCTAAATCGTAGGTATTCTAAGGCTAGTAAATGACGAATTCCCCTTGTTTATTGAAGTCACACTCCTTCCCTATTAGTATTATCTACTTCTGACCTTATGTATCTCAAAATAATGCACACATCTACATGCTTTACAGAATGATACTAAACTGTGCATTACTCTGTGAGACGTGTAGCAGACGAGTGCTTCATTTTCAGGCACATAAAATGACGTCGTAAACCTGTATGTATGTACGTCAGTGAGATATATGATGATGACTCATGAGAGCCAAGGCATCACTCACTTTCTATGCATCAGATATTTAACCTGCCAGTGCTTACTGTGTAACTGACAACTAGACACATATGGCTTCACGATTTTAGAATATTCAAAGGATTCTTAAGGATCGTCGAACCTTGTCTAACTTACCATAAATCATTGCCAAGCCTGTTTCGTGTAGAAAGCGAATTCGCCGATACTTAAACGCCCATATTGTAACAGTAGTTAAAATAAGCAAAAACAAAAATATGAGCATATTAACACTATCAATGATATGATTCTTTTTGACCTTATCTTCGACCTTCTCATCGATGGGTTCTGAACTTATCATATTTTCTGCAAAAATCAATGATATTTGCGAGAAAATTCCCAAACACAACATCTTCGTGAAGGCTGCCATGTTTATTTACGCCTCCCAGCAGCCTTAGCAGAATAATTATTCTATTTACTGTTCAAAATCCCAGTTTAAGAAATATAAGCAAGGTGATTTATGTGCTCTGATATAAGTAACATTCTTACACATATAAATGTTATATAAATAAATCTTGGAGTAAAAATTAAAATTTATCATTTATTTCGATTTCGCCGCAGAAGATTGATATTAAACGTCATGGGATAAATAGACACTACCAGGTGGGAAAATTGGCCCGCCGTGATTATTTTTGTTGAGTTGTTGATTACTGCATCCCAATCGTGTAAGCTAATCAGTAATTAATAATTAATAACAATGTCAATGTCATGTGTAATTCTATAAGCCTATGTACATTATATTTTAATGCGCATATGTTCATTGTATTTCTAATAGTAATCATAGTAGTTACTAAGTTAGTAGTAAAACTAAGGCCAATAACGTGAATACGGTTCAAGGATAGACTAGAGTAGAGAACATTACATGGGTCCCAATAAAACCAATGTCATTTACATCATATAAATATAATATTATATCAATATAATAGGTTAGGGTTATGCGTTAGGGTTAGGGTTAGGATTACGGATTAGGGTTAGGGTTAGGGTTAGGGTTAGGCACATTGGTTTTATTTGGACCCATGTTCTCTATCCTTTGGCCAGAAAGAGGTGAGAAAACTGGCATTCTGGCGCAAACGCGACTGTTTGCCAAACAATTTAGCTCGAAGTGGTGAGGTGACGTCACATGTTTTATCTTTGCTACACCCGTACCGCTGTACCGCAGCACCGCTGCACGGTTGCTTGGCGGAAACTGTCACACAACATTGGAGGTATTCTTCAAATACCTTTTATAAGCACAACGCGCCAGCTGAAATGGGGAGGAACTAGAGTTTATTTTGTCATAAGTAGTGCTGATTATGCATGACACGAAGTATTTGTCTAGTCTGTACTGGAAAAATTAGCGTTTGGATGCGCATTGTGCGCGGCTTTAATAGTAATACTGATAGTAATAGTACCCAAGTCAAGTGTTTCACTTTCAGCTGTTTTCACTGTTTGAGCAGCATGGAAATGTGATCAGAATTATATGTGTGATAAACATGCAGTGGCCCAATCCTAGTTTAGCCACCCCGGATTAGTACATTTATATTATTTTATGTAGCGCAGTTCCCAATGATCATTATAACTGATAAGCAGTGTAGCAAGTATGCCCCATAATTTAGTAATAACTAGTACTAGTAGTAGTAGTAGTAGTATTACTAGTAGTAGTAGTAGTAGTAGTACCATGGGCCGAGTAGATGCAATAATGTTAACCCACAAGAGTAGGTGTTTCTGCGATTCTCCCTACTCTTGTTGGGTTTACATTATTGTAACTACATGAGCCAATAACAGACGCAGAAGAATTAGTCATGCAAAACCTATAACGATTTCGTGGTGAAGACAATTTTTTTGTGATCGATCTAGAATTGTGTGCCAATCTTTTTTACAGTTACCATCCTGACCCATGCTCACGCGTGCAGTGTTACTTTTCTTAAAGCAAGTCTTCTATCGGCATTCTTTTCTGATTGAGAGAAATTCAACAAAAACTCGCGCAATCGGAACAGCCACAGGTAACGTAAAATAGTACATGTGATATAGAAATTACTCTAGAAATTGTGTAACTTGTTATTCACAATGAGGAAGCTAGTTAGCACCAATGTTTCCACGCACCCTGGTGTATCCACCATACTTCGAAAGTATAATCACATGTGCAGGGTTCTCCCAGGATGAAATTCAAAACAGGGGGAGGGGAGGGGAGGGGGAGGGGAGGGGGAAAACTAGGGGGGTCCGGGAATGCGTGTTTTTTTACCGTACTACTAATTAATGCGTAAAATCGTCACCACACCATAGACGGTATTTGGGGTTCTTGTATATATAAGATAGCCGAGTCTGTGTACAGTTAGTGTTGGTGTGGGACAGGTTGACTGTTTGTACTGTTGTTATTGCTGCAGTGCATGCGTGGCACCGCTAAAATACACATGCCAGTTGTCCTGGTCGAATGGGAATTCTTGACGATCGGTTCTCTCGCTGGCAAACTTTTATTGTGGTGGAATTTAATCGGGGCGGAGGATTTAAACGGCGGGCGCAACGATTGAAACAGGGCAGATTTTCCCAAACGGGGCCGCGCGCGCGCCCGTTCCTTGCGCAACGTAGAGAGAACCCTAGGTGTAATGATCACAAAAATATAAAATAAATTAAAGGAATAATAGGTCCATTTATTAGGCAATGTGACGAATGCTAGAGTAACTGGCACCTTGTGTGAGTTAATAAGTACATACCTTATAGCCAAATGCGTATTAGTATGTCCAATATCACTGCTGTTACTAAGAAATGATATATTGAAATCCGCAGTCCAAAAATCAGTTGTTTAGAGTTTCAAACCGCTGCCGGCGAAGCGGGTGTAATCACGGTACATACCGTTAGTTTGTTTTCCCATTTGACGTTGCAAATAGGAAATGGCGTTTCTGACCTATTTCCTATTTTTAAAAAGAAATAGAAAATAGGAAATGGTTTCTGATCCGTTCCTATTTTAAAGTCTAAATAGGAAATGGCGAAATGGGTTTCTGATCCGTTTCCTATTTTAAAAGTCTAAATAGGAAATGGGAAAAGGAAAAAGAAGCATGTACGTGCGTGTACCCACGTGCACCCGCGTGTACGTGCGTGTACGTGCGTGTACCCGCGTGTACCCCGTGTGCACGTGCGGATACATGCGATCATTTGAGAAAACTGTGAAACCGTGTCATATTCAAAGAACTTTTTTGAAGAAACACATACGCGTTTCAGGTAAATTGGTGGTGTCATATGATTAAGGGAGAATCATAGACGAAAACAAGGTAAAGTTTGAATATATTTATTCACATATTGAGAGAATATTTACAAGTTGAAAACTATGCAAAACGCTGTTAAATGCTGATAAACGCTTCTCTATTATGAGCTCTTGATACATATCAACAACCGATTTCAAGTCTTGCTGGTCAGTGCTCGAAATAAGCGTTGTCCGGTTGTCCGAGACAACCAGAATTTGCGACGGACAACCTAACCAGTCTGAGACATTGTCCGGTGGACAACCAAGAAACCCTATCTCTAACCCTGCCACTAACTCTAAACCGACTCGGCTATCTTATATACGCGTGGTACCCAATTAATCTATGGTGTATAACCTTTTGCTTTCAATATTTTGCATCTGAACTGACAATCAATCCCATGCAACCAACTGGTATAGGCTAGCTGGCACAATAATGTTCAGTTTCATACTTTCAAATCCGAGTGTTTTCTAGCTCATCAAGAAATCTTAATCGTGAATTAAATCGTGAATAATATAAAAATATGGGACCAGCTGCTATTTCCAACACTGGTATAATATCATATGTCAGGTTTTCTGATTTATGAGAGGGGAACTCGATTTGGAACCAGCAAACCAGCAAGTTTCCAAAATTTTCTGGGGAGACCCCCATACCCCCCGCCTGTTTTTCACACCCCCTCCTTGGAATCCTAGACCCGCCACTGAACACATTACATATTTTGGGAGCAGAGAACAATGAACAAAAATGCCGCCTTTTCGCATGGCGCCCAAAACAAAGATTGCAGAGCTGAGAGGTAGGGGAGCCGTAGGGTGTGGAGAGGGAGGCGGAGGAGCCAGTGAAATATTAAGTCATCACTATTTTGCGCAGTTCGCTGTTTTTGGCCCCCCTTGTTAAAAAATCCTGGCTACGCCAAATTTTGGTGTTTTCTGATATTATTATTGTGATTGAAAATAGGAGATTTGGGGATTTTTTTTTGGGACAACCAGAAATTGTTGCGGACAACCCGATTTGATGCCGGGGTTGTCCGCAGGACAACCACATTTTTTTTCTTATTTCGAGCACTGCTTGTAATGTAACCAGCAGTGATATTGGACAAACTAATAATCGTTTGGCTATAAGGTAATGTACTTATTAACTACACAAGGTGCCAGTTACTCTAGCATTCGTCAACATTGCATAATCAATGGACCTATTATTCCTTTAACAAATGTTCGCGTATTCACAAAAAATCCCAATAAATTTCCCACCATAAATTCCCAAAGTTATGTCTCACAAAAGATACACCAGTGCATATGAAATGTACAGTATATATTTAGAGGATAATGATTATATGTAATATATTTGGTAATACATAAAAACATTTGGTATGCACGATTAAAATTTTCTTGTAAACGTTTGGTTATACCATTCATATTGTGTGTATTAGGGTAGGCGGCATAATACAAGTATTGATGGGATGAGTATGTTGCTATAGGAGCTAGTAATAAATTATTATATTTAAACATTGTTTAATGAGTAATTATATAGCTATTTATGTGTATGTATATATATATGTTACTACACCTATTCCACACCCTAGTATATGAACGCTGTGTACACATCCAATCTATACCAACCCAAGGTTTGTTGACTTACCCTGGCCGAATGAGCCATCCATACAACTGACAGATAAACTAGACTGATACCAAAACATACTGTGCTTCAGTGAACCAATCACAGTGAGTGAGCCATGTGATGGCGTTGTCAGTGGGCGATATATCAGCAGGTGTCTGAGAATTCAGTTGCTAGTGCACTCATGATATCCCATATTGGGTTACTGGCTTCAAAGTTTACGATATGGAAAAAATAAGCCTCACCCATGCAGATCCAGCCATGTGTGCAATTTCATGCTGGTTGCTCTTTACACAGTTGTTTTTGTGTATCAGTTATTCAGAATGCTAACAGGAACTTGGTCAACAGCCAGACTGTTTTACACGTTCCACACGTATCACCATATTAGTGTGTTCTTGAAAGATGACTGGTAAAATGTCGCGTAGACAGCAAATATTTGTTTTATCGATAAATTGGAATCGTTATTCCACTCTTAATCCATGTGACTCGTGCCACAACTGAAATCTCTACCCGTGGTAGAGATATTTTCATGTTACTATGGCTAAGCACAGGGTTTGTATAAATAAAAAAAATAACAGGTCAGGGGTAGAAATTAGTTTGAAAATTTACAGGCCAGCCGGGCCTGTAGGAAAGGGATTTTACAGCCCCGTGAGGCAAATTTTATAGACTGGGGACGGTTTTGCATGCTTGGGGTGGATTTTCTACCGGCCCGTCAGGCTTGTTAGTATTAGAAATGTCAAGCCCGAGCCTTAAAATACGGGCATCGGGCCCGTGGGCCGCTTAGGATTTTGACCCATGCAGTTGGTTTACAGGCACAAAATGTATTTCATATGTGATTTAAGGAATTTGCACATCACAGTATGCCATAGGGCTGTCTGCACGAATATATTTTCAAGGGAGGAAGCTTGAAACCGTTGTTTAATTGTTCACTTATCCGACAGCTTTTTCCACCATGTATTTGTGCTACTGTCATATTTAGTAGTTTCGTTAGAGTTTTAGTTGTCAGAATTACTAAGTCCATAGGCTCACACATTTCCAGATGTGTTTAGTAAGCTTACACTGGCTTTGGGTGTAATACAACACGCCTTACTATTCATTTGTTCATCTCTCGCAGCCAGCCGCAAGCATATATGTCATGGACAGCGAGTCAAGCTGAGTTCTTGATGTTGAGTTTTTCAATGTGAGTGTTAAAGTGATTACGTCACCGTAAATAGTAAAACTAAAAAAAATATTTCCACTTTTTCACAAAGTGTAAGTAATTCTGTTCACTTTTTATGGTTAAATTGCTGCATTATACTTTCTATATTCCTATATTGTTCGATGTAAACATACACTCGTGACTCTTACATAGCCCGGCCATGGCAAGCAATTAATGTCAGGATAATAATATCAAATCGTCCAGGTTTTTTGGATTTTTAACTAGTTGAGAAACAATCTTATCAGGTAAGAATTTGACGATACATTTAGTCGCGTTAGTACTTACTATTAATGTAAAAAAAAAATGGCAACAAATTTTTTTACAAATATCGCCATAGAAAATTCGTGACGTAGTCAATTTAACCTTAGAAATTACTATAGTTAGGCTTTCTATACCTTTCTTTAATTGCCCCTATATATTACTATAGTGAAAATGAACTATGCTTGATACTGTAGGTTGGCAAATATTTGGCGATCAACAGGATAACGAAATGCTAGTTTTGTTATTGCTTTCATTTGAAATGTTGCATCGTGATTGCAATTACTCTTCCTCTTCTTCCACTAGTGCGCTTAGTTGTTCGGGAATATATTGCCATAACCTAGCTGATTATTTCTATGTTTTGCATTTGCGTGCTGTATACCACAACACGCAAATGCAAAACATAGAAATAATCAGCTAGGTTATGCCAATATATGCCAAAATACTGTCTACTTCTACAATGCTTGTACCTTAATGGAAACTGATTGCTTGGGGGTGTTTATGAAACTGAAGGGCAATAGTGAAAGAAGTTATGTGGTTGTGCACCAAGCATATAAATTATAAAGCAAACACACGCACACTTCTCCAAACCTGTATTATTATAATGCATTATGGTTGCATTCCATTTGCGTTTTAAAATCTAGCTGCAATGGTTTCAAGATTTAAGATGAAACCCATGAATTAGTTTAGTCAGTTTGTTTTCATTATAGTGGGTATTGTCATAACACTTGCTACTGCTCAGCCAATAGACTGTTTTTTCCCCACAAATCAACAATGTAACGTTGAGTATATTGCCTTGTTGTGTATTATGAGCATAAGCTGCATATCTATACTATTATTATCTGACTATAAATACTACTATAGAGTATAGATATGTTCGTGCTACAATCACCCTACTAAGGTACTTGTTCGCAAGTATACCCACGATATTGCTTATGATGACAAAAAGGGTCACTGCAAACGCTGGACACTGGTCTATTAGAACAACTGCGTAGTTTCTTACTGATGTTGCACAATCCCACATAGACCCGTGTATACTACATGTTCTCCAGTCTTATCCCGCATACAAGGCTTGACCCTATTACGTGGCTGCCAGTGCAACAATTGTTGTCAGTGATAGTAGATGAAATCGCTAAGTAAATATTGGTCGCTAAGTAGCAAGTAAAGTGCAAGGGTGCAGTGGGGTTAGCCTCCCCGACTCGTGGTTATTGTGCACCTGTCACACGCAGAAATACTGGCTGTGGGCGCGTAGGTGTTGTCGGCGTAGCTGTGTGGGCAGGTTTTTGCCCGCATTTTTCCTCGTGATCATACCGATTCTAAGGCAGGCACTGCAAAAATGGATCTCACACATCGATAGGCGTGAATTGTGTGTTTAGAATGCCTTCACGCCCACACGCACTTGTCGCGGGCAAGCGTGACGAGCTTGGATGGATTATATATATATATTAGGCCGCGCTCTTTCCTCTTCGAGTGGTGTCTGCGGGCGTCTCTAACTCGTGCTAGCGCGCGGAGGGGACATGCGTCATATTGCCCAGAAATAAGGTAGAGCGTTACATGAATAGGAAGTGACGTACATCCAAGCACACACGTCATTGTCTGACTGACTGCGTGTAGTTACAGCTGCTGCTCGTTCGTCTGTTTACAAACTTCTACTGCTGTGATTGTGATCGTGTTTTCTCTCCCAGCGAGGCGGTGTGAGAAATGTAAATTTGTGTGTGAGTTGCTAGCTTCATTCTCAAGGCTGTGAGCTGATAGAGAAACCTGGAACGAAAACAGATCTAGAGTATCGGATATCGGAAACGTTTCATTCAAGTTGTATTCAAGTGTAAACGTGGCTTTAGTAAAGAAATATAAAGAAGAAGAGGTAGAAGAAGAAGAAGAACAACAAGAGAAAGAAGAAGAAGCGGTTTAAGGAGGCATACCTAAACGAAAACAGAGCTTCGGATATCAGAAACGTTTCTTTCAAATTGTGTAAAAGTGTATACGTGTTACTGTTAAAGAAGAGGGAGGAGAGTTGCAAGCATATATATAGACCACACCACAAAGAAAACACAGGTTTTCATGTTGACAATTGCTGTTGTGATCATTGTGTCGCGTCGCTAGACAGACCAGAGACTTTCTGCAACAAAAACCGGAACATACACACAACACACGAACTACGGAACATACTGTTACATACGTCACATGATCAACAATCAACAGCACATAGACACAACACGAACTGCGGAAGGTCAACAGTAAAGTAAGCAATCAACGGAGCATACACACGGCAGACGACGTGCGGCGAGAGACGCTGTGGGCACACCAAGAACGCTCTCGGTTCCTGCTAGAGCTCGTTCCACACGTTCATAGTTCCATGTTCGCCCGGCGTCGCTCTGCGATCTCCGACTACTTCCGAAGGTTAAAGTCGCAAGTCGACCACAAGATGGCCACGTCGATGTTGGGGTACAGGAGAGAGGGCGCCACCGGTGGCCGGCGGGGCGCGCACGGGGGCACGCCGCAGCCGCGCATTCGTCTGCAGCCGATCAGCGCCAGCGAGCTGTACCAGCGACGGACTCGGTCGGCGAACGACACGGTGCGAAACAGACGACAAGACGCGTAAGTGGTGGCGCCGTCGGTGCGGCTCTGGTTGGACGCGCATCAGAGGTGGTTGCTTCTAAGGTCTATCCCAAGCACCACGTGTGGGGCTGTCGTTGAGAGAGTGGAGTGTGGACCAGGTAGTTGTAGCTAGAGATTGGACAAGGCAGTCCACTACTGTGTTAGGTGACAGCTGATGCAATGTGGATCAAACTTTGTAACGAGAGATGCTGCAAGGTAGTCTCTCTTGTAACATGGTAGCTGAGCACGGTAGTTGAATGAGCTTTATGACAAGAGATGTTACGGGGCTCTCTAATGCTGTAGCTTCTTGTAATTGTCTCTTCCTAACTACAGTACTGTATTCCAACGTTTGAGTTTTGCTGACATCCGAGTCCCTAAAAAACTCCAGAAATCCCAGTGTCCTAAACAAATTACAGTTCACACAGTACCAACGTTTTACGGATTGTTTTTACTTAACCAGTAAGCTGACCTATAGGGGGGATCAGTAACATTGTTTCCGTTCTAAAACGATACCATTTTTTGTTACTCTGTTGTTGTCGCAGCGTATAGAGTCCGGTGTATGTGTTGTGTGGTAATACTGGAAATATCATTCTGTCTATGTGTAGTTTTGCACTTTGCCTATGAAAGGCAGACATTCCCAGCAGTGATTCAGACGGCAGGACTCTGTGGTATGTTGTCACGGCCTTCCATTAAAATTCACTTAGTTTCCTTTCCCTGCGGCCATTACGTTACAAGTTGTATGTGAAAAAGTATAAAGAATTTCTTCTATGAAAATCTAATAGCATACTTTATGTAGAACACCCATAGAGCCCTTGTAGTTCTCAGCCGTATTATGTATGGTATGACACGCTGTTGTATGTGTAGCGATATATGATTAATATCATTAATTTTACTTGGACATGATCCAGTTGCACCTTGTGATCTCTTGCGTAAAATCCTGCAATGTGGGTCATATGTGTGTGTGTCCCAGAGGCAATATTCAACCTGTTCGCATGTTAATATTTGAGAGTGCGCGTGGATTTATGAAGTGAGCCTGTCAGTGAAATTTCTTCACTTTTTTTACCTATTTTGATTCTTTAGCCAAAAATGCATCATTAGTTCAATCTCTTACATATCATTACGATTGAGAATTACCAATCAAAGTAATGCAATGATTGGCAAAAAAATGGTGCATCAAATTAAACACATTTTTTAATTATATAATAAATATATAATCATGAACCAAGTATACTTGAGACTAAAATCTAACATACATGTACGTTCATGGTATAAAGTATTACAAGAAACCAATAGTTGGAAGTGCACTTAAGTTAACTGGGCTATTCTATCGTATTTCTGGTGCCCAGTGGTTGCTGCCATGTAGTACAATCGTGTTATCTCTCATTCATGTGAATATGTTCGAATTCTAGCTACTATTCAGCCCACCAAGCGCCACCTGGGAGATGGCATCCACGCATCGCGTAACGAATCGCCATTTAATTGAGATTGGATTCTTGTTGTTGCAGTCGGACAATGTCGCTAGGCAATGCCATCTGCGCGCGCTGCAGCGAGGGATTTGGTGCCCATGAGCAGATGGTCAATTCCGGAGGAGAGGTGTGGCACACCAAATGCTTCGTGTGAGTACATTACAACAATGCAAACGTGTCCTTCGTAGACAGGTGTCCATTCTGTAGAGGTCCACTGTCTTTTAACGTGGGTGTGACTGTACATAGTGTCACGGCAGGTGGGGCAAAATTAGAGATGTTATTGTTACACTTTAAATACATGCCCAAGTCATGTCACATGCCACATTGTAAGGCGATAAAAAGGGCAATATTCATATTTTAGAAGAAAATTTTACGGTTAGTTAAGGACAAGTAAATTAGATTTTGACTCTGCTTATAAACAGGTAAAAGATGAATTTTTATGGTAAAAATTTAAGTATTTTGCTTGAACACAAGAATCATGTGGATCTATAATCACACAAGCAACAGGTCATAACATAATGTAATTCATATGTAATAGAACGGTGACCATGTCAACTGGGAGTTTGGGATGTATTGGTACAGGGATCAATAATAGACTTAGTATGCATGGTCAATCTGCCCCAGATGGCCTCACATGCAAATAAATCGTACATGCCTTTCATATATCATCAATATATTCATCATTATGGAGCAAAAAATATTCGATTAGTCGTACACGATAATGGAGTGATGTTTCCTTTCATGGCAGTTGTGCACAGTGCTTCCAACCATTTCCCGATGGAGTATTTTACGAGGTGAGTCTTCTTAGTTCAAGTACCAAAATCTAAGCGTCGCAGACCACCAGGCTATCTGTACCTAATCAAATTTTCCTTACTCTCTTTCACTACTATGAATTGGTAATATTTTCTATGCTAATCCAACCTAATCTTCTTCACCGTGTATTTTTATTTTTTATTTATAGTCTGTTCCCTTTTACTAATTATAAATAGGTGAATCATATGTAAAAGCAATCATCTTGCAGCAATAGTTCACAGTTCATTTTAATGAGTGTAGACTACATACTCCACATATAATCAAGAGCTAATATGTATATATATACACACGCTTTCATAAGCGTGAGAACGTCATGTTTATGCACGTCTTCCTTATGTATTCGACATGTGTGCTTATAACACTGGTGTCTTATATCGCTTGAATGTTTCACGTTTTCAGTTTGAAGGCAGAAAGTATTGTGAACATGACTTCCACGTTCTATTCGCACCATGCTGTGGATTATGCAGTAAGTTTCTTTTGCTTTCTATTCTCAGATAAAGCTTCTAGAGCTGAGCTATTCTTGATAATGCTGAAGACAAATTGCAGATCAGAATAAATGATTTCCTGCGTTAAGCTTCTTGCAGTAGATTAGACTCCACTGCAGAGCTACTCTAGTAGCTTCTACTGCTCTGTCTCTCTCTTGATTACTTCCTCATCACAGGGTATGTTTATACCCTACACATACTATCTACTGCAAAGCTACTCTAGTAGCTTTTACTGCTCTCTCTCTCTCTTGATTACTTCCTCATCACAGGGTATGTTTATACCCTACACATACTATCTACTGCAGAGCTACTCTAGTAGCTTCTACTGCTCTGTGTCTTTCTTGATTACTTCCTCATCACAGGGTATGTTTATACCCTACACATACTATCTACTGCAGAGCTACTCTAGTAGCTTCTACTGCTCTGTGTCTTTCTTGATTACTTCCTCATCACAGGGTATGTTTATACCCTACACATACTATCTACTGCAAAGCTACTCTAGTAGCTTTTACTGCTCTCTCTCTCTCTCTCTCTCTCTCTCTCTCTCTCTCTCTCTCTCTCTCTCTCTCTCTC
>NW_014577155.1:350450-382950 GCF_000485595.1 Priapulus caudatus
CGGGGAAATACATGTGCCACAAGTGCCAGTGAGTGTCAGAGGATGGGTAGATATAGGGGTGTAGGGCAATGGGGAGGGAAGGCTGTGGGCACTGATAAATACATGTGCCACAAGTGCCAGTGAGTGTCAGAGGATGGGTAGATATAGGGGTGTAGGGCAATGGGGAGGGAAGGCTGTGGGCACTGATAAATACATGTGCCACAAGTGCCAGTGAGTGTCAGAGGATGGGTAGATATAGGGGTGTAGGGCAATGGGGAGGGAAGGCTGTGGGCACTGATAAATACATGTGCCACAAGTGCCAGTGAGTGTCAGAGGATGGGTAGATATAGGGGTGTAGGGCAATGGGGAGGGAAGGCTGTGGGCACTGATAAATACATGTGCCACAAGTGCCAGTGAGTGTCAGAGGATGGGTAGATATAGGGGTGTAGGGCAATGGGGAGGGAAGGCTGTGGGCACTGATAAATACATGTGCCACAAGTGCCAGTGAGTGTCAGAGGATGGGTAGAGGATGAGTAGGGGTGTCGGTTAGTGGTAGATGGAGGGGCGCGAGTGAGGGGTAGAAGATATAGGGGTGTGGGGCAATGGGGAGGGAAGGCGGTGGGAATGTGGAAGTGCATGGGCCACAAGTGCCAGTGAGTGTCAAAGGATGGGTAGATGTAGGATGTGGGGTGAGTGGTAAATGTAGGGGTGTGGGGTGAGGGAGGGGGAAGGCTGTGAGCACTAGGAAGTTCATGTGCCACAAGTGTTACAGGTTCTTGAATGCGCAGGATGGTTCGTTTCGTGGATGGGCATGATGGTGTGTTATATGGTTAGATCCCCAGAGTTGTGGTCAGATACAGATGCATGGGCAAATGCAATAAAATGCTTTTGGAGGAACAGAAGTGCAAGTGCCAGTGGGAGTCACATAACAGATCAGTTGTTAGTGTGGGATGACTTTGTAGTTGTAGTGTTAGAAACTTGTGTTTTTATAGTTTAATAGGGTGGCTAGAGTTAATTAGCTGGTGTGAGCGTCTACTAGCCACTCCATACATCCACTAGCCAAAACGTTTATCGTGCAAATAAGGCTGATTTGCACCCAGCATTCACCATGTGATTCAGATTTAATGTTAGCCAAACCGGCTACCAGAACTTGCGATCTGTTAGCCTAAATGAATGTCTGCTAGCCCATGGCTAGTAGTTTTTTGGCAATTTGCAATCATGTCTAAACTGGGTGGTTGTGGTTAGAATTGGAGTTGTGGATCTCGATTAGGTAGGTGTTGGACGTAGCGTTGCAGTAATGGTAACATTTAAATTCGGGAGGCAGAAAAGATTGTGAATTATTAGTGTCTCAACATTATTCTTGTTGATGCGATACTATATTCACTGAATATAATCAGATAAGGAATGATGTGAGCAGGGGATGGTAGCTACCATCGGGTTAATAGAGTGTGTGCCATTATATTCCATAGCAAGTCTACCGCCATTGCTAGCACAACTAACTGACGTCATCTCTCGTCCTTTTCAGCACGGTCTGTGAGGAGGGCCACATTAAATATAAGAGTGAAGTTTATCATCCATACCATTTCAACTGTAAAACATGTGGGTAAGTGTCTGAAACTTTACTAGACTGAATTTCCCTTGTTTAGCATAATTGTTATCAATGTCGAATGCAGCATTTTAGCCAGTATCTCTTGTAATCCTAACCGACGTCTATCTGCTTAGTACAGATAATGTCCGTAAAGTTTTATGTTCTACTTACTAGCTCTGTTATTTGATATTGTTTATTGGTTATCCTACGAGTAATCAGTATTCAAGATCAGTAAATATCAAATCAGTAACATTGTTAATATTAGTATTTGTCACTCACTCCATTATATTCTAAATTTGGAATAGCGTTTGTAGAGTAGCTATATTATTTGGTAGAGTAAAGATATGCTATCTGGGATTAATATCATGATCATGCATTACAACCCCCTCCTCCCCCCCCCCACACACACTTACTAGGGTGCGAGCCTGCCCACCTGCCTGCATACCTACATACCTACCTACTAACCTACCTACAAACCTATCTTGTTATGTTGCTCCTACTGTTGCAGTGTGGAGTTGAATTTAAATGCCAGAGAGAAAGATGGGGAACTGTACTGCTTGCGATGTCATGACAAGATGGGAATTCCGATATGCGGCGCGTGCCGACGGCCGATAGAGGACGCTCGTATTGTCAACGCGATGGGCAAGCAGTGGCATGTAGAGGTAAGCTAAGCACAGTCAAGACTCCCATCATCCAAGGAATGCTAAGCAGGCACGTGGCGCCATCGTGTGGCGATTATCGTGTCATTGATATAAATAACTAGTTATCACTTGCAATATTATTAGTGATACAATTTTCATTGAACAGCATAGTCCTGTTATCGGATACCATTCGTGACAACCCTGATCTATCGAAAGAATATTTCATGTTTATGAAAAGTAAGATTTAAAATGAAAAAAATAATTAATATGTTACATGCAATACTGTTTGAGAAGTGCCAGACCCATATCTCGACTCGCGACAATCGTCTTCTACCACCACATAAGTATTTTGCTTATAAATAGTTTACCTTCGTGTGAGTGATTCCGTTTCGTTGCTTTCAGCACTTTGTCTGCGCAAAGTGTGAGAAGCCGTTCCTCGGCAGCAGGCACTTTGAGAAGAAGGGACAAGCCTACTGTGAACTACACTACCATAAGCTGTTTGGAAACGTTTGCTTCGTCTGCAACCAAGTTGTCACGGGAGACGGTAGGTCTTATTTATAATAATAATAATAATAATATGAATAATAGTACTAGTAATAATATTAATAATAATAATAATGTTAATGATAATATATTTTTTTACATTAACATATGTTCGAATAGGCATTACAGTGTATATAACGTGGGAAAAACAGTAAATTTGAGAGAATATGTTGCGATGAACTCTAATTTATTACGGGTAATTTATGGTGACCGTAATTGCACACCCTCTATGCTTAGAGAAATAAGATAGGGAATGTGTATGTTCAAATATATTGGGAGACTTGCGTTCACAAAATGGTAAACAGCGACACATATGTATTTATGTTTCATAAATTCAACCTGCAATTTTGGATACCCACGTTAGCATAAATAGAAAAAAATGTCTTCTTGGATTAAAAATTTGGTTTGCTTTTTAAAGTTTAGTTAGTTATGTAATAAATAAAGTACGTTGGATTATTGCTATAGGTGGGAGGGACATATTTTTGTTACTTACTTATTTAATCCTTTACTTACTACTTTATTATTTTACTTACCTATTTTAAGGAGAATGCAAGTCTATTGACAATCCATCCCTGTTGCAGTAATGTAAATATGGGAAGACATGACCTTGTTTACATCTCAACTACTAATTATCGACATGTTTGTTTAAGAAAGGCAATCTTATATCATGGAACGTTAAACATGTAACACTCAACTACGGTATGCATTATAGACGTGCAGACTAAGGATTTGATGATATCCAAGTAGATTATGTCATTCTATAGTTTAAAAAAGTAGCTGCAAGACTGGATCGTAGCATCTGTGTTATGCTAAACCTAACCAAGGTTTTGTTTCGCAGTGCATTGATAAAATCAATACGTGTATTAATTAATTTATTTTTGCTTTTCTTGCAGTGTTCCAAGCACTTAACAAGAGCTGGTGCGTGCCACACTTTTCATGTTCTCTATGTGATCAGAAAATGGGTCCAAGGTAATTTTGAATTTTTTATCGTTCTATCTTTTGTGTGCATTTACTTTTCGCAAACATTTGTAGGAGTGCAGGCGACAGTGTGTGCGCATGTCTACTCATATGCATGCATCTGTGTGGTGTGTAAAGCAGACATAAGATAATGAGAAAACAGAGATAATATGAGTTGATCGGTAGGTCTCATCGCTTTAGGTCCATGTTGTTTAAATTTATGTATATATTTATGTATAAATGTAATCTTTATAATTTTCTTAAAAACATTTTAATTAAAATAGATTATAACATTAAACTTAAAAGAACACAATATAAATTGATACAGAAATACAGTAAATGTTATAGACATTTTGTAATTGCATGTTATAACAGCCAGCATGCAGATTCAAATCTCTATAACATAAATCGTAGATCTCTATCAATAAGGCCAGCGCATCCATTTTTTCATGAAGAGTGCCAAGTTCTTACATTCTGGCTTAGTTTAATTGAACGTGCCTGAATTTGTCTGATGTGTCACAGGGATACAAGTGGCCATACCTATACATTCAAATGATGTTAGTCAATATCTGCATAGCTTCTGCATATATTTGTTATAGGTTGCCAGTATATGTACGCGAAACTTCAGTGCCCTGTGCACCGTTTACATAGACAGCGTGTTTGAATAAAGCATTCCAATTGACCTTTACACTATTTTCTGCTCAAATTTCAAACCAATTGGGTTTCGCACTGAGGGGTAAACATACCTTTACTCTGATTCATTGTACCGGTCACGACCAGTTTAGTTTCATAGTTACATAGCAACAAGAGATAATCTGATTTTGGTAAGGGGACCCGACTCGCACGCCGATAATTGCGTGACAAGTAATCAGTACTGTCAGAAAAGTTCAACGCGAAAACTGCGGTTGGCTACGGGATGCACGCGTAACATTATCCCTACAGAAATGACGAGCAGGAGGGGGGGGGGCATTGTCAGAAACGTCATAACCAGTTATGACATCACAAGTATAAAATGTCATGACTTTCGAAGTGAAGTGTTGTGCAGAAGTCACGACATTTTAGACTTGTGAGCATCATCGACTATTTACGGTCTTTTTGACGAAGCGCTCGCGGAGCTTCTACTCGTTTCGACGTTTATTCGTTGGGAGGTCTACTCACAGCTCTTTCTCTCTCTCTCTCTTGTTCTCCCTGCGCTCTTATAGGACCAAGTTTTACGAATTCGACCTGAAACCCGTCTGTAAGAAGTGCTACGAGAGGTTTCCCGGTGAGCTGAAGAGACGACTAATGAGGTCACTCAAGCAGTCGCCGTACAAATAGCCAGCACGTGCGCGCTCGTGCGTTGTGCCGCGAGTCAGCCGCAGATCGATGTGAGTGCGAACAACGCGCCGCCGCCGCCGTCACCCGGGGGGCGAGATCTACCCTTGCTTCGCCCGCGTCACATCTACACGATGCGCGCGCACCGACGCGGCACGACTCGACGTCCCCGCCCCCGCTCGCAGAATCGCACGTTCGTATTGCCAGTCGTGACGGATACTTGTGTGAGTGGCCTAGATACGTGATGAACGACGACGGTAAGGACCGAACTTGTGCGTAGCGTGACCCGTGGCATGACAGCGGTCGCATGCGGTGACAGTGGTCACGCGTGGTAGTTACGGGGCTAAACAAGGTCGCGCGCGGTAGCTGCGTGGCGTGGCAAGGTCGCATGTGCCTGATGAGTTTACTGCTCAAATATGTTAGAAAAGAAGCGTGAATTGCTACGATATTCGATTAGAACCCTGTAGAGGTGCCTTACAGATGGTAGAGTCGCGAATTGTTCTCGCTCTGTGTGTTCGTCTTTCGTCACCTGCATTTATTCATTTGTCGTGTATTCAATGTGGGTCTGTTAGCGTTGCCCCAAAGTGCAGGCAATTTTACGCTGTTACAGGTTGTAAACGATGGAAAAATTCATGTGCATAAAAGATGCAACGTGTAATGCGGTAAGGCGCTTAGGTAGGTGATCGTATAATAGAAGGACGATACCAGCAGTTGTCTATCACACAGAATCGTAAATGGTTGTGGGTAATTATGTGGGTGCTTACGTGGAATGAAACAACAACTTATATTCGTGTATGCGTATTCGTGTGTGTATTCGTGTATTAGTATATGCGTGTCTATTATAGGATTATAGCAGAAAGAATGGTCAGACGTGAAGGAGATTTCAGATTAAGTGCTACTAGGCTATTGCTAAGCGTCGAAAGTGCATATCTGTAGCTAAATGTTAAGATATAAGGTACCGTATTCCTATAGCTTGAATGCTTATAGAGTAGTGCAGATGATTAGGATCTATGATACTTGCTGTGCATAACTTGATCTTGTACTTGAAGAAGTTTGAAGTTCAAGTAGAGATCTAAAGGTCGTAGGGGGTGCAATGGTTCTGTCATACTGATTCAATATCAGTTGCTCCTGTGTTCCTAACACTAATATCAAGTTTGTTCCAAGGCAGAGTATAAACAATTGAGGACTAATTATAGAGAAGTACTTATTTTCAAGGCTAAGTAAAGCTAAGGGTAGGTTTGAGCTAAGTTAAAAGTATTGTGGACCATACTGTCTGCGCCACTAAGATACATTTGATAATGTGTTAAACCACAGGTATATATTGCAATTGGGTAGGCAATATTGAAGTATTGCCTACATGTACTGTGCCAATATGTCTTTGTATTGCCTACCCGATCTGACTGCATTGCTTGTCGAGTCTATTTTGTTCCAGTGCCAAAGTAGAATGCGAAACATGTTCAGCACGGGCTTGCTTGTTGTGTCGGTATCATTCCTAGTATAAAATCCTGCTCTTGGTAAATATGATATTTACACAGCAGTCTACCATATGTACTAATATATACACACGGCTCTCTATTGCTATTCTTATGCTAGTAATAATTACATTCCTGAATGCGAGGATCTTTGTCCATATTAGGATATCTATATATATATGTATAAATGGAAAGAGATTTATGTACATTAGATATTTATTTTATTTATAACTGGTCGTCAACAGCCTTGTTAGTAGTTTGTTTAACCATAGAGCCATGGCTTCATAGGATGTGCAGAGTGTATAGCAATTCGCCATTTGTGACATGCACCCATGCCATATTTAACCGTATTGTCATAGCGGAGACCTGATTTTACTTGCCAATATTGGGCAATTGATTTGTTTGTGTATGCAAGGAAGGGTGTAGCTAAGACAATCGCGTGTAAACCATTAAAACGTGTATATTGGTTTTACACGATCAGCGATCTGTGATGAACTAGCGTTGTGTGTGACGCCGGCATGTTATTATATGCTATATGTATACACACATATATATAGGCCTATGTAGGTACATTATCGTGAGAATGTTTTATGTCATCGGAATAGCGGTAACATTCCAGCAACTAAAACTAAAACTATCTGAGCTGTTCCCAGGCCTGCCGTGGCAATGTCTGCGCAGTTCCCATAGGTTTGTCGCACACTTGTGTGCGAAATGCGATTTAAAAAGGCGCAGTCTTCTGTGCATGACCTTTCCTGTTTGACCTTACTATGCGAATACTGGATAAAATAAACGTGCCTATCTGGTGGCATTGAAAAGTGCAAAATAAGTTCAATTGTAGTATATATACTTGGTACGTGTTATTCACCAAAACTAACATTGTCATGGTTATCATCACCTGATCACCACTGTGTAGGTTCAATGGTTAGATGTGGGAGGCATTTTCCAAATTCCACTTACAGCGTTGCATTTTGTGTCACATATAATCTGCTTTATATTTTTCCTTATTTATTAGGGTTCCTGGTTATTTTCAAGCATACGATGTTCAAATTACCTATTCATCTCGTAGTTTCATCTCTTAGTTTTACCTGTTCATCTCTTCTTTATTCCTCCTTAAATTTGAATTTTACTAGTAATTCCCGAGTATCAGGAAAATCCGAAAATTCGGACCGATGCAATCCACGAGCAGTCCGGATTTTCGGACTACTGTAAGTCATTTGAATTGAATGTGTAAACAGTTTATGATTCGTGGTATTACTGAAAATAAATCTTAGCTGTGCGATGGCTTAGTCAGTAGGGGCTGGCACAGTTTTGATGATTTCCATCCCCTCCCCTCCCTCTTCTCGCTCTCCCTTCTCTCGGCTCGTCTATTTGTTAATCCCTTCCTTCTGCCGTGATCTGAATCTCACTGCTTCCTTAGTTTCTTTCATCTCGCTATTATAGACGCGTCTTCCCTGCCTCTTCCTCTTCCTGCTGTCTATTCATCGCAGTCATCACCCTCCCAGATCATTCCGTGTCCTTCCTTACAGATGAGTTTCTTCTGTTCGGTCTTCCGTCAACCCTCTCATTGCCATTGATTGATTGATTGGGTTAAAAGGCTATAATTTTACCGCGGTAAAAATAATTATTTCTGAGTACGATGGCCAACCATACCCGGCCGCCCCCTACCTACCGTCCCTTCAGATATTTGTTAATTGAGTGCATATTCGCGTACGTAGCAATAGATACACATATGTAAATAGATAAATACATGCAAAATATAAAATGAGATATGTAAGTAAGGTTGCCATGGTCTATGTCTCCCTGGGTACTGCCGGAAGTTGGGAACGTACCCTGGTACTGTCTAATAATATGGCGGACCGTACCTCGCCTACTCCAATAACGAGTCTAGGGAGTCGCCTACGCCTACTCCCTAACCCTAACCATATCAGATAGTTACCTCAGGTACATATATGTCACCTACGCCTACGCCTACTCCCTAACCCTAACCATATCAGATAGTTACCAGGGTACGTTCCGGTATACCGTACCGTACCCAGGGTGCGTTCCGGCAGCCCCGGTGGACATATAGACCATAGACCCTCTCAGCGTAAGTAAGCCATCTATCGGGGTTTTTGTATAAATCTACGGCTGTGGCCTTATAAATATAATTACATATCACACGCATGCACGCATGTAGGCCCCTACTATAGCCGGGGGCGTTCTATATTTAGGATGGAGGCCGTAGCCTATTATATATATATATTATATATGGTTTATTGATTGATCCATTTCCATTATTATTGATTTAATGATTTAAAATAGTTTGTTTTGAGTAAAGTCCATTTGGGACCGCGCTCCGTGCAGAAAGCAATGCACGTACACTACCCTTCTTGTTGGGCCTGCATTTGTACGCTTTTGCTATTTTCTCGGGTCTTTGTGCTGAGCTACGGACGGTGCTGAGCAACCGAAGCAGCAACAGTGCCGCGAATCGATAGTTCCTAGTTGCTAGGCAACTGGACACTGAGCTGGAAGGCTGAGTGGAAGCTGGAAAGTTGGAAAGCTCAAATACTAATATTTTTAGTATATCAGGATAACGAAAATACTTGTACGTGGCATCATTAATCTACGTACTAACGTAGTATGTTTTTATTTTATTTTACTTTATCACGTGAAGAAATAATTGGCCTATAGTCCGTATATTTCGTACAAAGAATCTGGACCTTGAATTTGTATACATGCGCGTTAGGCGCCATGATGACCGTTAGTTGACGCGGAGCGAGTCGGTGACGCTGTGCGGCGGACTGACGGTGTTGTTGTGCGTGCGTTCGAATTCGTTGCAGCATCTATGGTTGCAGCGGAAGACAATTTTCCCGTGCGTTATTAACGGGTAAAACTGGTTATAAATGGGTAAGTGTCCCGCGGATGCGCGAGAGCCATTCATACGGCGATGCAAACAAGCTCTCTAAGCTGTCCTTGGGTCATACTGGATTGAACCGGTACCGCAGCAGTCAGCTGACTGGGCTGTGTAGTCGGTAGCTGTTGTAACTATAGCCCGCGTACGGGTGCCGCAGGCGTGCGGCAACCGTACGCGGGCTATAGTATAGTTACTAGAGCTATGGAGTCGGCTGCTCCAGCAGGAATGCGGCTGCTTTCGAGCTTTGTTCTGATTGAAACGTATTCTCTATCTGCGGGCGAAAGTAGACGCGACAAAACGTAAACACACCGGCGGAAAACACCACGTAGGCCATACTGGCATACCATAGATGGCCATACCAAGCCGCACGCTCTGTTGTGTGTCGTAGTGACTAATTGAGTAAGTAAAGTATGCCGTATCATGGTCTGAGATGCATGACGCTTAGTCGTGACTCGTGTGTAAGTACGATAGTACATATTCATTAAATTTATAGTAAATATGATTATATAAATTGTAAATTGGGTTATGTCGTAGTTTCGTTTTACATAATCCAAACTTCACAACGCTAGCTGTGAATTCGTAACCATGCCAACAGGGGTTCCTTATCGGTTATTCCTATGGTTATCCTAATAATAGTAATATTAATAATTCACAACTCAAGTTCGTGGTACCCGATGTAAAGACTGTTTGCGTTCACAACGTTCACGCCGTGAGGTTGTATTATAATTTATAGGGCGAAACTACTTGTATATTTTTGACCAGTGTAGCTCTAGCCTTCACTTAATATTCTTATCACCACTTAATTCGACCAGTTGGTCGTAAAAATGCGCCAATCACGATCTAGAGTAGAGTTATAATTACGCTGTGGCTATATGCATGCCCGGCAGCCGGCACCCTAACCCTAACCCTAACCTCCTGTTTACTTGAGAAATCACCGAAAATTAACAACTGCCGGGCATTTAGAAATCGAAGACCGTGCCGGGCAGCCGTCAGATATTTTCTAAGTGTCGATTGCAAGTTCGTTCGCTCAGTGATCCGAAGCTAGGAGAGTTTAGATACAATAATGTAACCCAAACCCAAGAGGATAGGACCCCCCCTTGGGGTCCTCTTGGGTTTGGGTTACATTATTGTATCTAGGAGAATTGGGCTAGTTCGAATATACAGCTCTAACGAAAATCGCTTGACATTTCTAAACAAATGTAGAATACTTTGGATCACGTAGTACACTGTTTACTTGAGAAATCACCGAAAATTAAAAACTGCCGGGCATTTAGGAAATCGAAGACCGTGCCCGGCTGCCAGGCATATAGTCACTTCGTTATAATTAACATATCAGTTATTATACCTGCTACTGCATGATCTGTCATAGCAGTCTGGTGAGGTTGCGTATGATTGCCCACCCCCAGCCATCACATCTTCCTTGGTATCAGAGAAACACCAGAGTTAGTGAAAATCATGTTTCCAGCCAATTTAGTGAAAGATTTAACGGCTATTTGTTATTATAGTACATGTTAGGGTTCAAGGATAGAGATGATGTCCATGTTGCACTGCCGTAGTTGTGAGCTATAGCTACCTGATTTGCTTCAGCTGATTATTCAGCTGACATACAAGGTGACCGCCAGCTGGAAGATGGAAGAGGGGGGCTAAATCCCCCTAATCTCTCTCTAAAGGGTGGTTAGCATCAGCTGATCGGTTATGTCAGGAGCTGGTTATGTCAATATTGATTACCAAGACCATGCCTTGGCGCACCTTGCACTTATAATGCTAGACAGCCTGTATAGCTGTTTTAATCAGCAAATGTCTAGGAACCGTTTTTGCCTAAATTCTCCTTGGACCATTTAATTTACAACTATGTGAACTAGCTCTAAGGTGAATAGTTGAAGTGAAGTATTGATTATAAACTGCGATCCCCTCTTAGCAGAGGCAGCTAGCATTTCACTGCAGGATATATCCAGTTGGAAGTACCTGGATTAATTTCCGCATTTGTGGCAGTAAATCATAGGCTTTCCGTGTCTATTTTTCGTTCACCTTAAACAGGCGGAAGCAGCTTGTAGAATATAGAACTAATGCCCATGCACTTATTCACTGACGAAAAAAAATTTAATGCCATATCTTTCAACCACATTACTGATGTGTACCATATGTAGGTGTACAGTCCGAATATATGGCGTATGCTTGATGATAAGTTACTATATATACCATTATTAGTGTATATATAGTGTAAACAGTGCAATTGTATCCATAGGGCTTCATCCAAGCAATATTAACCCATGGTTGTGCCCTCCCACAAAACTGAGTCATCAGGGGTTGTGTATTTAAGGGTAACAGCGATCATGTTATAAAGCAGTAATTAACGTGTTTATACATACAGAGTCCACTTTTATGCAACCATATCCACCGATTTCCCAATGAATAAAATTTCAAGTAAAAAATTCTGAGAATGCAAATTAATAAAGGTCTAACAGTAACAGTGAGTCAGTGACAGATAAAATCTTGCTGACTCACTGCCACGGTCGTAAGTTCAGTATTGGAAACAGCAGCCCACCCCACTCCTAGACTGGTAGCTTTTGAGCAGAACTGTCTCGTTTTTATAGATATCACTATAGGGATTTGTTGATTTATTATATGTTATAAGGTTGCTGGCCGGGTTTGCAGACTTATTTTGAACGCTGGTGCGTTTGTATTTTGCTTGGAACCACCAGGTACAGTACATTTATTAGAAATGCTCCATCACCAGAGTTTTGCTCTGGTTCAATAGGCCTTTGTGTGTCTGCACTGCATGGCTAGGCACGATTTTGGTTTGTGCAAGCAGCTGGGGAAGGCAGGAAGCTGTGACGTATTACGTCAGTCAGCCGGTACATAACCATCACCATCATAAACAGGCATGATGGTGATCAGATCATAGTGGTTTATGGGAATACAATGTGACAGGACAGGGCGGTTACACATTGGGGTTAGAGATCTTGTTGGCGTGCGGACATGAGAAGGGGATTGGATAGATAGGGAGGCAAGAGAGGAGATGGAGAGGGGTTAGTAATAATTAAGGAGGGCAGGGAGTAGTGTGACTTTAGGTCTGGAAGAGGAAGGAGGGTGGAGGGGGAGGTTAATCATTTAGCAAACAAACGTATAAATGTGCATATTCGATATACGTTTGTTTGCTAAATTAGTATAGCTTTTAGCGACATTAGAGCGATTTAGACATTAATTGGCATTTTACCTTACATATGAGGTCCTTGTGGAATTTGGCTGGATAATAAGAATAATAATTAAAACGAAACAAGGCTATAACCAAGCTGCACTTGACAAAAGAACTTAGCAAACAGAACTTGTATACACTACACCTGAACACGCACACACAAAATTGACAAAAATTGGCGAAAATCTTGCTCGATACTATCAAATCTCACATGACACAGATTGGTCTCACAATATGAACGCTATAAATTCCACAGCTTGCAGAGTAACCTGTCTGAGCACCATAAATACTGCACAGGGTAATCTGTCTAGACTCTAGTATTGCACATCTTGCAGAGTTACGATGCAATTCTTTCCAGAGCAGAACATAGGAGTAGGACCCCACCCCAAGCATAAATATATACCGAGCCAGGATTAGAAACTGTTAAACTAAAATGAAATGAAAACCAGTTCTTTCAGAAAGGGATTTTTAAAGAGCTGCTGACTGGGCTTGCTGCACGGACTCTTTTACATTTATGGCTATTTTGTGGGGCGTGACGTAAGTTCAGTTATATTGATGCTCATTTTTGTATACCATAAACCATAACCGGGCTCCAATGAGATTATGAGATACTAGTCTATCTACCCATACCGGCAAAGCAGCTTTATCCTTGCGGCTGTACGTCTGCAGCAGAAAGCTATGTTGTTCACACCCTTAGCAAAGCTATACCAGCCAGGCGTAGTCAGGGTGACTTCTCATGTGGTGCCGTGCCAGCCATCCTCTCCAAAACTGTACGTATATATTGATCCGGGTAGCAACTAGACACAAAGCAAATAGAGACGGCTCAAACGAGAAGAAAATACTTGGATGACTAAAGACGTACAGTGCATGAGTATCATATTTGATGAGTAGTGGACAGTCGATTTAACTATATATTGTCGTATCTGCTCATAAGTGGCCCGCCCACAAGGGAAACGGGGAATGTCCTCCTAAGACGAGTGCCTGTTCTATAGAGGTGGTTTCCCTGTATGACTGCCACTCACGGGAAACACCAAGCATCTTTTATAGACAGATTGCCATTCTTTAGAGGTGGTTTCATGGTAGGCTATGTCACTCACGGAAACCCTCCAAAAGTGTCATAAATAGACAGGGGTCTGTTCTATAGAGATGGTTTAACTGCATAACTACCACTCAATGGATATACTGAATGTCCGTTATAGGTAAGTGTCTGTTCTACAAAGGTTTATCTGTATTTCAATGTTCGACACTTTTAGGGGAATACGCCGTCGAGTCTGTGATGGAAACGAGCATTTCCAGGCAGAACTACCGAAATAGAGACAACGTGCGGACACTGGCATGCCGCGAATAGAGATGACTCTAGCACACACAAACAATGACACGTGGATGCACTAATACGATGCGTGCGTGTGCGTGCGTGTGCGTGCGTGCGTGCGTGGCGAGCAGCTCACACTCGGCGTCCGCCATGCTCACGTGACTACATTTCTTCTCTTGCAGGCGAGGCCTGGCATCACGTCCGTGACGAGGCAACGAGCGTCAAGGAACGGGAGAAGCAGCGAGCGCTCGGCATGGCAACGGACATGTACGACGACGGCATGGACCGCGGCTGGGCGTGGCTCGTGCTCATGGCTTCCTTCTTCACGCAGTTCCTCGTCTGGGGAATCTCGCTCTCCTACGGCATCTTCTACGTCGTGCTGCTCGAGAACCTGCACACGTACAAGTCGACGACGGCCTGGGTCGGCTCGATCAGCGTCGGGATACTGCTAGGCATAGGTAAACCTAGAAGTAGTTGTGGGTATATGTACAATTGTAGTATATATGTATGTATCCTAGAAGTAGGTAATTTAGATCTGATTCCATTGATACTGTTGAGAGTAATTTTAAGATTTCTTATATGACTTTATGTCTAAGTTTGTTATCCCCAATTTATTTGTGAAATATCGATCGGGCCATATAAATATTAACAAGAGCTAATAATACCTAGAGTGTACAACGGAAAAACGGGAAAATAGTGCTATTTCACGACAACATTATTCTACTTTGCCTGCGAGTCTATAATAATTTCATGGTATTGCATTAAGCAGAATTCTTTGCTCTCTAAAACAAGACCAACCGCTTGTCAATGCGATACTCCTAGGCTGAGATATTGGCTCCTGAACCTCCCCTCCCACATGCCTCACGCCGCCTTGCATTCACTTTATTCAGCTACCTTCACGCCCTTAAGCGTTGCTTCGTGAATGTTCGGTTATTTCCCTGATGACTTTATGAATGAACGCCGTTTCGGTTATCATAGGTGACTTTCGGGGGCATCGCCTATGCCCTTATTTCCCATTATCTTTTCTAGCACAGCTAATGCCCGTCATGATGGAGCCGGCAATGTTTTCTAAATTAAGTCTTTACAACGCAGCTCAGTTACTATATGGTGTAGTAAGAGTACCAAATTTGTGCATGTGACATCAATTATCAGTGCTCCAAGCGGTGACCGAAACCGATAGCCAAAATGCTTAGGGGCGTGAAGGTAGCTGAATAAAGTGGATGCGAGGCGGCGTGAGGCATGTGGGAGGGGAGGTTTAGGAGCCAATATCTCAACCTAGGTGTATCGTATGGACAAGCGGTTGGTCTTGTCTTAGAAAGCAAAGAATTCTGCTTAATGCAATACCATTAAATTATTCTAGACATACAGGCAAAGTAGAATAATGTTGTCGTGAAATAGAACTATTTTCCCGTTTTTCGGTTGTACACTGTAGGTATTATTAGCTCTTGATATTAATGGTGTTCCTCAATGCAATTGTTATATATATTCTCTTATCGTTACATGTCTTAATTTAAGTATAGTTTAGTTATAAGTCAGAACGCTGTCTTAACCTGCCTCTTGTGGCAATGAGGCTTCCATTTATGGCTGTTAACAGTATTATATTACATGTAAATATCAGCAAAACCTTTGCTGTTCTGTCAGATCTGCTGCATGGTTACTAGCCACATGCTATCATTGCAGGCCCCGTGGCGTCAGTTGCTGCCACTGTGCTGTCAACACGTAAGACTGTGATCATAGGCGGAGTGATTTCTGCTCTGGGATTAGTCGCTAGCTCATTTGCTACCAATATATACCACCTCATGTTAACCTACGGAATTATCACAGGTATATTTCAGATTATATATCTCATCGCGCGATATCTCTTGGTGGTAAGACACAAAATCATAGAAAAAGGCAAAGAATATGTAACACAAATAATAACCGTGCCTGTAAAAATTATCGCTGCCGATATGACATTTCAATCTGACATCATCCATTTTTAAACACAGGCACCGGCTACGGTCTAGCCATCACGCCCGGCTATGCTATATTAGCTGCCTACTTTAACAAGTGGCGCCCCCTGGCGTTCTCCGTGTCAACGCTGGGAGCGGGCATCGGCTCGCTGACGATTCCCCCGCTCATTCAGCATCTAGTGGATGCCTACAGCTGGAGAGGCACCATGCTCATACTGGGTGGCATATCTCTCAACCTGTGTGCTTTCGGTGCGTATGTGTCTTGGCAGTTCTCGTGTTCATGACATGTCTCTCGCGACACCCATATCGCACATGCTGGCAATGTCAAAAATTCGCCATTTTGTACCTTTTATTTGTTAGTAGTTAGTGTTTTTAGATATTTCCCGTTTTAGTGAATGATACCATTTGCAATAAAGCCGAAGTAAACCTACACTTAACACATAATAATGCTGAAATTTTAACCTGTGCAGGCTTGCTCTTTTATTACAATGTGTTTACATCCATAGGCATGCTCTCTTGTTACAATATATGTAGGCTACACATCCATGGAAATGCACTCTTGTTACAATGTGTTTACACACTCATTGGAATGCTCTCTATTATGTACAATGTGTCTGCATCCATTGGCTTATTCTTGTTACAATGTATCTACATCTCCATGAGCATGCTCTCTTGTTTTAATATGTCTTCCTCTGTAGGTGCGCTCATGAAGCCTGTGCGGTGGATCACGCGGAAGCCCCCATCAACCTGGTACCTGCTGAAGGCAAACTGTGACCTGAACATGTTCCGCAACTGGGTGTTCATTCTGTTCGGCGTGAACCAGGTGAAGCACATGGTGGGGTGTGTCATGGCGTGGCATGCCGTGGCGTGGCATGCGGGCTCAAATTCACATGTGGTCATATTAAAACATTTATTATTTAACATTAATAAATATGTATTAGATATATATATATTTATTTATTTATTTATTTATTTATTTATTTATTTATTTTTGTCATGGTTACAATAATAAAATATATATATGGTCTCATCATTTTATAATGAAGGCTGTGTATAATTATTGCTCTGTGTTAATCAGCTGCTGTGGAACTTTGGCGTCAGCATCGTGCTCGTCCTGCTGCCCGAGTACATCGTCTCCGAGGGCATGTCGCGTGCGCAGGCCGCAAACATCCTCAGCGTCTGGGGCATCAGCAACTGCCTCGGGCGTCCCCTGGCGGGCCTGCTCGTGCAGACGGGGCTGCTGCGCGCGCTCGGCGTGTTCAACCTCGCGACGCTGGCGTCGGGCGTGTTCGCGGCCGTCATCGGCATCTACAACCTCCAGCACATCCACTACGTGATCATACTGTGCGGACACGGCGTGTTCTTCGGCGCTCAGCTGAGCAACATCGCGACGATGTCCGTCGAACTGTTCGGCGTCGACAACCTGCTGCACATGATGGGCTGGTGCATGCTGTTCCAGGGAGCAGGGTTCCTCATTGGCGCGCCCGTCGGAGGTGCGTGTTGCTCTCGTGATCGGGGGTTTGGGAGGGGTGAGGCTGGTGCATGCTGTTCCAGGGTGTAGGGTTCTTGATCAGGGCTGTTGTAGGCAGTGTGTGTTTCCCTTTTGATCAGGGGTTTGTGGGGGATGAGACTTGTGCATGCTGTTCCAGGGAGCAGGGTTCTTGTTGGTGATGTCTTAGGCGGTGTGTGTTTCTCTCGCGATCGGGGGTTTGTGAGGGGTGAGTCGGGCGCATGCTGTTCCAGGGTGTAGGGTTCTTGATAAGGGCTGTTGTAGGCAGTGTGTGTTACTCTCTTTACCAGTTGTTTGTGAGGGGTGAGGCTTGGGCATGCTGTTCCATGGAGCAGGGCTGTTGTAGGTGGTGCGTGTTGCTCTTTTAATTAGGGGTTTGTGAGGGGTGAGGCTTGTGCATGCTGTTCCATGGAGCAGGGTTGTTGTTATGGGCTGTTGTAGGTGGTGCGTGTTACTCTTTTAATTGGGGGGTTTGTGAGGAGTACTACTAGGAGGATACTACTGTTGTTGCTGTTGTTGTGTGTAGGTTTGTTGGTCCGTGGCAAGTGAATACGACTATATTTGTTGTTGTTGTGTGTAGGTCTGTTGGTGCGTGGCAGGTGAATATGACTATATTTGCTGTTGTTGTGTGTAGGTTTGTTCGTGCGTGGCAGGTGAATATGACTATATTTGCTGTTGTTGTGTGTAGGTTTGTTCGTGCATTGCAGGTGAATATGACTATATTTGCTGCTGTTATTGTGTGTAGGTTTACTCGTGGATTGCCTCGGTACATTCAGCTGGACCTTCTACACGGGCGGGTTTACAGTGATAGTCAGCAGTCTGCTGCTGATGGCCACGCCTGGCCTGCGCAAGATGATGTACTCACCCGACCTCAAGTACGTGACACAGTCGATGAACGCGTCCGCTGAGCGATCCATTTTTTTCATCGATCTTTGATGTCTTTACTGTCAAGCAGTGGGAGAAAGAATGTTTGTTTGCTTGTTTGCTTGCTTGCTTGATTGAGAAGTGAAATTTACACTGCAAGTTACAGTGCAACATGGCCCAACATTCAATGTGATGCAAATGGCACATGAAAATATTATTCGCAATTTGGTGAATCATGTACAGTATACTTATGTATCTTCGCTGACTTGCATATTTTGCCGACATCAATATTTGTGTGTCTGTGTGTGTGTGCGTGCGTGCGAGCTTGCTTACGTGCACGTGTGTGTATATGTCTGTTATATTTTTACACATATTTTCTGGTGTCATGCTGTAGAACGCCCGCGGAGAAGCGAGTCGCGCTCGCCAGCGAGGTGGAACTCCAGCAAGACGTGGAGAAGGAGATCATGTGTGTCGGTCTGTGATGAGTCGCGCCACATCGCCCTGTCGCACAAACGCGCAAACACGAGAGAGCGTGTCTGCGACGGACATCTACAAGTGGCGTCAAGGTCGTGCTATGTGCGTTACGATGCGGCAGATCATCAGCGCTGCAGCAAGGAGATGAGAACTCTGCGTGCTCGCACGAGATTCAGACGACGTGAGGATGAAATAATGCTTACTCTGCTGTGCATTTAGTCAAAGACATCGAGCTTGCACAGGCACAGCCGTGAGAACTTAGAGTTCCGACTATGAGGCTCAATCTTCCCTCTCGAAAGCTTGCCGCTGACTCGAGGTTTAGTCTTGTACAAACGCTCTACAACATTTCTCGTTGGGAGCGTTTTAAAATTAATTGTGTGTGTGTGTGTGTGTGTGCGCGCGCGCGTGCGTGCGTGCATGCGTGCGTGCGTGTGTATTGAAGACGGATGAGTTTTTTTATGATCCTAGTTGGATGTTGAACAGTCACTCTACTGTAGGTTGCTCAGACAATAATTTTTTGAGTCGGTTTTTAGAATTGTTTTTAACGTTGCCGGACATGTTCACTGCGGCGTGGGTCGGGCTGAGTCCGGCAAGGTATTATAAGTGAGCGGATTGAGACTAGATTAGGCAGTGCGGAGACCACGACTAAGCTCAGGGTTGATGCCACGCTGCTTGCACTGCTCGCATTATGCAGGCCGTTATCGGGTGCATGCGTCAGTGCGAGTTGCCGTGACGGTGGTTGGTAACAACTTTCGCCTGTGATTGGTGTGCGCACCCCCCTCCCCCCAGTCTTATGCGTGGACCTCATCACATCCGTGGCACAACCACACACAGCGCACAAATACTTAGCTGAGGTTATACTGCCAGAGTTGACGTGTGTAAGTTTACTGATTCTTAGGAGTTGTTTTCTAACGTAAGTTAAGGCGTGCCTTGTATGCAAATTTCTCTAAGAAGGAATTATTAAATGTGATTATATTATATGTCGAGTAAATTCCTCTACCGTTATATGTGTACGTGTGGGTATTGTATTTAAGTAAGTAATGTACCCTATTGTATTTGAGTGCTTGTGATCATAAGTGCATATCCATAAACGCTTTTTTCTCGATACTTGTGCATAAGGAATTAGTAAGGATCAACAAGGCAACCTATGTCCTAACTAACCCTGCTAACTTTGTACAGGATGCAGTGCAGTGCATAATTCAGTCACGGTTCATATCGTATTGAGAAAATTGCAGATTGGAGAGGATTAAGTTCAATCCTTGGGTGAGCAGAGACGCTTTCAATTTGTCATTGGAGCAAGTAGATTTTTTCTGCCGTAAACCAGAAATAACTGGTTCATGCCGTCTCAAAGCAAGACCACGTGGACCGTTCGTCACAATGCACCCGTGATGGCAGACCATTGACTTTTGACATTGACTATTGATATTGACTGTTGGCATTGACCGTTGACATTGCCTAAGAGAAACAGTTCAAAACTTGCTGTGTTAAGAGCTATACGTGTTAATGTGATGATGTGCTGCAATTTCTATTCTGTGATAATATCGGCCAGTTGATGCAGAGTAATTCGCCAATGAATGCTGGAAGAGATGTTATAATGAACTGATGAAGGGAAACTGTGAACGCGGCACGGTACGGTCGGCTGCTGCTGCAAGCAGCTGTGTGAGCTAGCTAGGGAGGGCTTCAGAATGATCGTGGGAACGAAGATGGACGGGGAACATCGTGATGCATGCATGTGCCGACGCGGGTAGCCGTGTTTAGACGCGTGTAGCTGCTCTCATGACTGTGTTTTGATGCGCGTAGCAGCGCGCACGACGCGTGTAACCGCGTGTATATGCGTGCATATGCGTGCATGTAATTGTATCCCCTGCGACGAAGTCGGCGGGGATACTATGGTTTCATGTCTCCCCAGCCGCCGCCGCCGCCGCCGCTCGGTCCGCCGCAGAGAATTTCCCTTCTGCTCTATAACTCGACCCCTAATTGACCTAGCGTGACCAAACTTGGTATACTCAGGCCCGTAGCCAGCTTTATATTGGGGGGGTTCGTTTTTCAATGTTGGCAATTTGCTCGGCAGGGGCATGTACAGGATTTATACCAGGGGTGTGTCTAACCGTAACCCAAAGTTGCGAGCACGCGAAGGGGGGGTCTGGGGAAATTTTTAAAATTAGACCCTTTCAGATGCTTTTCTGCGCGAGCAAGGGGGTGGTCCGGACTCCCTGGACCCCCCCTGTACACGCCCCTGCTCGGCACGAAGCGACCAGGCGAGGGAGCCAAGCGACCGAGTGGGGGGAGCGGTGTGGAGGGGGGTGTTCACTGTTCACCCTCCCGCACGATGGAGATTTTGCAATTATACACTAAAATGGAGCGACCTGAGGTGAAATTCTTGCAAATTTTCAAAAAAATTTGGGGCTGGGGGGGGTTCATTCGAACCCCCCGAACCCCCCCTGGCTACGGGCCTGGTATACTTACCCATCTTGGGGAGGTGTGCAGAGTACCAAAACCAGGTCACTGCGACCTTTATTTGACCTTTACCTTGACCTTGATCATATTTCCTTTCCGCTCTCTAACTCGGCCCCTAATTGACCTTGCGTGACCAAACTTGGTATACTTACACATCTTGGGGAGAAGGTGTGCAGCGTACCAAAACCAGGTCACTGCGACCTTTATTTGACCTTTACCTTGACCTTGATCATATTTCCCTTCTGCTCTCTAATTGACCTAGCGCTACCAAACTTGGTATACTTACACATCTTGGGGAGAAGGTGAGCAGCGTACCAAAGCCAGGTCACTGCATCCTTTATTTGACCTTTACTTTCACCTTGATCATATTTCCTTTCCACTCTCTAACTCGGCTCCTAATTGACCTAGCGCTACCAAAACCAGGTCACTACGACCTTTATTTGACCTTTACCTTGACTGATCATATTTCCCTTCCGCTCTATAACTCGGCCCCTAATTGACCTAGCGCTACCAAACTTGGTATACTTACACATCTTGGGGAGAAGGTGTGTCGCGTACCGAAACTAGGTGACTGCAACCTTTATTTGACCTTGACCTTGACCTTCGTCATATTTCCCTTCCGCTCTATAACTTGGCCCCTAATTGACCTAGCGCGATCAAACTTCGTATACTTACACATCTTGGGGAGAACACGGGGGATACATGTAGTTGGCAACAACTGCCCTTTCTAGTTGGTCATGGTATCCTAGGAGACTGTCGGTGGTGAGGCGTGGATGCTCTGTTTAGATGTACATCCTTGGAAAGTGCTTGAGGAACTATGTTATAAAGAGCGACTCCTGCACGAAATAGAAGCACAACAGTTATGGCCATATCATTTTGCTACTTGTGTAGTAATCATTGCTTCAGGAAATGGGTAGCAATTACAAGGGTCCCATACGTTGGTAGCAATGCATTGAAGCTATGCATGTATTGCTATATGTCAATACTCATGCTTCGTATGAGTACGATGCCTTCGTACACCTTCCTCCCTGGAGCTGCCATTCGCTAAGGACGTCAAAGATTTATTAGATTGAGTATCTATATATTTATACAGTTCAAATAGGGGTTACGTAATAACATGTATATATACGTATATATATATATATATATATATATATATATATATATACACACACTAAGGTATGCATATGTTCATGGTAATTATTGCAGCCAAAGTTCATATCATGGAGTGCTGTGATGATAGAATGCGTAATGCCATTCGGCTAAAAGGCCAACTATCTGGCTTTACCAAAGCTAGGTCACACCTCATGGCTAGCTATAGCCCTGGACGTTTATTCCTTACGGAATGTCCCTGCGTTATTATCTACGTAACCGTGGGCTACGCAGTAAACTATCCAGATCCAGATCCAGAACGCTAGAGATGATATATTCCATGTTTGATAAACTAAAAGGCGTTTTCACTGGCTTGTGCATGCAGTGCCTTTGTTGCACGATACTTTGTAGCCTCCCTTTTAACCGTTTGTAAATGAACTGTTAAAAGGGGTTATATGAAAAATCCATTTTTGGGGTCCCTGGGTATTAATTTATCCGGGATCGTGCCTTGCGATGGTGGAGTTGTAGGGCAAAGATAGGTAGGATGTCTTTTTGTGAATTTCGCATGCATACGTGTGCATATTTCAGACGCTCCTTATTTGTTAGCGCTCGTTAGCAAAGTAAAACTTTCCAGGGTCTATTTACGCCTAGTGCTAGAGATTACGCTAAACGTTAAACGTCGCATTTGTGATATTGAATTGATTGACATTTTGAGAAATAATATATATATATATATATATACAAGTCTGATATTATAAACACTATTTGTTTTTTCGAGAATCCTTTTACCGTTTACAGTTTATGATATAGTAAAAGACTATTTAATGTAAGCCGTGCATGAAGAGCAAGTACTTGACTGTGTATATATATATATATCAAGATATATATATATATATATATATATATAATTATTGTTATTACAAATGTTTGTGTGTTTGTACTATACAATAATGAAAAGAGTTGCAGTAATGATTGTTCCTTATTCTCCTTCTTTCTTGCACACATTGCACGTGTTGGCGTACACGCGCACACACGCAGGCATGCATGCATGCACGAAAGCTCGCACAGTAATCCCAGTGATACGCTAACAACGATATATTTGACATTAGTCGGGTGTTTTTTTCAACAAATAAATAATATAAACATGATACAAGTATATAGGTTACTATACAAAATAACTCTCCCAAGCCGTGCCTACTCGAGGAAAAATTACACCAGGGGACCGTTGTCAGAACCAAAACTAGTTAACTAAGCGAAACTGTAAACTAGTAAATCTTAAAGAGTAAGAAACGAATCGAAAAGAAATTCTACGAGAAAAGTTAATGTTAAAACTAATTTTGTTTTTTAACGACGCACCCCGTGGTTTTTTCCATCATGTATACAGTAGATGAGGCAGCTACACCGAACCTATAAGTGGCGGGTGGTTACCTAGCTTCACCCCACTCGCTGTGGTCTAATTGTTCTTCACATCTCTAACGGTAGTTTTACAAGGAGCGGCGTTTCTATTTACACGCCGTTCACTTTTCAAGCTACGAAAATATTTACGTTTTTTCGCCATGTAATTCCGAAGGAAACCTGTATGGAGTATAGAGATTTTATAACGAATAATATATCGTAATATAATGATCGTGATATAGCCTAATTCTACATGAGCCATTATACATGTTACCACGATCTTGGGGGCGCTTGATCAGGCTTAACTTTCAACTCTTAAATACATTATTTTATTATTATTATTATTATTTTATTATTATTATTATCATCATTATCATCGCCATCATCGTTGTCATCATCATCGTTGTCATCATCATCGTTGTCACCATCATCGTCATCTTTGTCATTACAGTTTGTCACCACACGCGAACAACAATTCACTCACCGAGAAAATGGTGTATATGGCCTATGTACACCGCTAATGCTAGTTATAGACTAAACAAATTATTCGTTGAAAAACTCCCCATGCTACTGCCTACGCGCGTTGTATTATTGGCATCTCTATCACCAGCTTTTCTCTCACTACGGATTTCTCTTTATTACGCAACACAGTGTAAGCCTGACTATCAAGAGATAAACTCTGCGATGCACTTGCAATACAGTTTCGGCAAGTGGTCGTTGACGGTTCTTTACTTCAGCCTAGATTCTTATTCTCTCGTTATGACGTGACTATACTTCACTGTAGTACGTAGACGCAGCATATCATTGTACATTACTACGCAATGCGTATTATTTGATATACGTGCTCTGGCGTCACTTAGGATCTATATCTATACTGCTGCTGGGGCTGATGCAGAGCAAAGGCGCCATCTTGTGAGCGAAAATGCGCAAAACGGCGGCAGTGGGCTCGTTACTGAATCTTTCCTAGTCACTAGAAAACTGGGCACAGCTAGCAGAACTACACTCTCTCGTACGTTTACTATCGCGTTCTAGTTTCGAACTCGTTAAACGTAATTTTATCCACATAGGATAGGTTATTTCATCGGAAGGTATTATTAACCCGGCCGTCGTGTACCGACTACCGAGTGATGAAAAATGTCATCGCGCGCACGACCGTCGGGTACCAAGTGATGGAAATGGCGTTGCGCGCACGACCGTCGGGTACCGAGTGATGAAAAAAGGTGCTGCGCACCCGACCGTCGTGCGCGCAGTGAAGAAATTTATGTCTTGTTTACCCGACCGTCGTGCGCGCACTGAAGAAATTAAGTCTTGTGCACCCGACCGTCGTGCGCGCACTGAAAGAAAACATTTGCGCACCCGACGGTCGTTGAGTCTCAAAATGCACGATGGTAGGCTATAATTATACAAGGCATCATAAAGATTCTTTTATATGGTAGTGGTATAGAGGGTGGCTCAGAAAAAAAAGGTGCGCTATTTGAAGTAGTATACGGATGCTGATGAAGACTGCCATAGGCCTTCCTACAAGTTACTCAGATCAGCTGGTGAATGTTTCCATTAAGAATTAAACTATAATATACTAATTGATGCGTTGGAATGAACTGCACGAAACGTGTATTGTAATAGGATAATAAGGCCTAAATTTTGTTTGTTTGTTACGTCCTTGAATAAAACAGGGTAGGTAGGTAGAGAAATAATTTCATTTTGCCAAAATATTTTATTGCTCTTGATTCCCATCTGTCAGTGTCACTCTTGACTAACCTTGTTCGATAGTATTAATTACTCAGTTTTCTTAGTACTAAAAATGTAACCTTTTCTTATTGAGTAGTCATGCCTAACAGTCTGTTATACTTTATTTAATATATTAACTGCATACATGTGAGATCTAAATTCATGAATTGTTTTTTTTAATTAAAAAAGTTTAATTTTAAATTTTTTTTAAATTTTGATAAAAACATTTAGGGTTGGCGCCAAAATTCTAGGTAGGGTCGCGTAACCGTAAACAAACAATTATGTTTTTTACCAATAGGTTGGGGACATATGGTTGGGGACATAGGACCAAACATAACAAGACAAATATATAATAGGACAATTTTTAATGCCAAACATAAACAAATATATTTAATGCCAAACGTAAACAAACAAATACACAAACAAATACAATATAAAGAAATACAGAAGGCAGAGAAAAATAATGAACTATTGTGGGAATCGAACACGTACCGCTCCAGTGACAGGTCAAGAGGTTCACCATTGCACTATTTAGGCAAACTTAAATTTATCGATGACGTCACGGTTGTGTACCGAATCGGGATTTTCTTCACTGTGGGCCCCACGGTCGGGTAAATAATCACTTCCTATTTTATCCGATATTAACCTGTTATCAAGAGTTTCGAGAGCTTCCGCAACAAAACAATCCACTAAGAAGAAAACAGGTTAGAATATAGTATAAGCGCCGTGAAGTAATTTCGCTGCCACGGGCATCTAGCTCTCTATCATCAACTCATAATAAACGGTTAATTTAATAGTAAACACATAAGCGCTCACATTATAATGACCTCTCTCGCAATATCAACGTAGGGGAGAGGTAAAAGTGGATCAGTCTACACCAAAAAAACAATGGAGATTTTAATACATGGTCAACTAACTTCCCACGGTCAAATGAGAAGAACACTAACAGCACGTGGTTTTGCACCGCCCCGTGAAAATGAGTTATAGCTACGCCCTCTGGTATAGATATCAAATATCTACACGTGTTATAGAGAAAATCTTATGGATCCGCACCGCTGGTTTACCGCTAGCCGAGGATTGCGCAACGCCAACAAGAACACGCGTTTGTCTCACTCTGATCTAGAAAAAATAGCGGCCACATCCGGGTACGCCGGTCGAAGATCTATCCGAGTTCACCTTGGGCAGGTCATTTGGTCATTGCATGCGTTAACAAATTTCTGGATTTTAGGAAAAATTTCAAATGCGCAAACTCACTTATGTTGTCACTATCAGATAACAGTTATTATGCAGTAGGCAGCCGTGGGGTGGGCAGCCCCAACCCCAGCCACTATCCTGGGCTGCCGTGCGCAACAGCCCCTGCAACAGCCCTAGGTAGGGCGGGCAGCCCCAGCAGGAACCCTAAGGGAGTGCACCATCTCCAGAAGCAACCCTAGGTGGGGCGGGCAGCCTTAGAAGCAACCCTAGGCGGGGCGGGCAGCCCCAGAAGCAACCCTAGGCGGGGCGGGCAGCCCCAGAAGCAACCCTAGGCGGGGCGGGCAGCCCCAGAAGCAACCCTAGGTGGGGAGGGCAGCCCCAAAAGCAACCCTAGGTGGGGTGGGCAGCCCAAAAAGCAACCCTAGGTGGGGTGGGCAGCCCCCTCTACCCGGGACAGTCGCACTGCTGACACACGCACGACGTGATCGTCAGGCCGACGAGCGAGAGCACGGTGTAGCCCTCCCTGTCGCCGACCACAATGTCGTCGGACGACGTAGAGTACGTCTGCGGCGTGCAGCAGAGCGGAGCGAAGTCGTCTTCCCGCCGTCGCAGCAGACGATTCAGTTGCGGCTCGTTGGGCGTCACCACCGCCATGTAGCTCTCCGTCGCCGAGTTGCCGCACGAGCCGGCGCACATGTTCAGCCGCAGCGTCGGCGGCTCGAAGATCCAGCCGCGCAGCCGTGGGTCGTCGGTCGTGTTGAGCGTGTACGAGATCAGCTGACACGCTTCAGCGTAGTCCCGCTGGCGGCCGGCGCGGCGCTTGCGTCGCACGCCGTTCCACTCGCGCGCGTTCAGTTTTAGAAATGGCCGCCGATCGCCATGCGTCTCGAACGGACGCGAGCGTTCGTCATAGACGCAACCTTTGCAGGCGACCTTCAAGTTGACCTCGCCTCGCCACTCGTTCAGGTTATCGAGCGTGAGATCGACGGAGATCCACTCGCTGTCGTTGCCGCTAGGTGGCAGCGGCTGCACGAACCTGCCGTACGTCTTCGCGAGAGAGACGTTCTGATGTCGCTTCAGTGGCGTGACGACGATGCTGCGGCGTGCGTCGCTAGGTGTCGCGTCGGGCAGCTTGTAGAGCCAGAGCACGCCGGTGCGCGGATGAAACTTCTGGAGCTTGGCGCTTCGGAACTGGATGCAGACGGACGGGTGGTCCCCCCGCGGACACCTGTCCTCCCACGATTCTACGCCGATGCCCGAGAGCAGAGAAATCAGTCCGTTATTTATCGTATATCTCACTATAATATATATATTACGGAAGCCGCCTAGTGCCGGCGCGGTCACGTTTTTCTCAGCCGGCGGCGGCACGTTTATCGCAGCCAGCGACTTCACGTTCTCGCATTTGTCGCCGTCACGTTTTTCGTCGTCGTCGTCGTTTTTGTTGCCGTTGTCGACGTCATCGTCGTTGTAGACTCTACCAACGCATTAACCCTAGTAAAATACTAAACAGTGGAATCCGCCAAGACATCATTTTTTATTCACCCACTCCTGCGCATGTCTCCCGGGTGAGTACCCACCCAGCGCCCCTCGCGCCCCCGCGCCCGGCATAATCTGGCTTACAAAGTTGTTGCAATAACAACAACGTCCTCAGATAGCACAGCGAATAGGCAACGAAAAGGAAGCACAATTAACCGCAGTGACTAACTTACAGACATGTCATTACCTAGTTATACTCCTGCGCTGAACGTTCGAGACTAACACGTACGTATTCCGACATATAGTCTGTATAGTAGGTAGTAAAATATAAACGTTTTCCACTGCAATCTGCAATGCATGCAGTGTTGATCTGTCAATTTGATCAACGTTAGCCTCTCTCCTTCTTCGTTACAGTCCCTTATAAATATAAGTTAGAGTATGAATAATATTCCTATTTGTTATGAGGCCAGTCTGAAACTAGCAATAATATGCTGTTAGTTTTATATAGGAAATGAGCTGATTGTATATAAGTTAATTCAAGCAAGGTTTCAGTTATGTGGAGATACTGGGCCTTGTCACTTTGCATCATGGACATCAACTGAGGTTAGTAAATTTCCGTTAAATTTCGGTGAGATTAGTGCGAAAATATGTATATTTCATTGTTGTTACACATATATTATTGGTGATATTATTTGGTAAAAAATATTCATTGTTATCAAATTTGCTGATTGTAAAACTGTTTTTACTACTTACTGAACACTTTATGCTTGCCTAGGACACACTATATTTCTGTTTTAATATTGCCTAATCTTGCTTCCTTTTTGGCTGGAGCACACTATTAGTCACCTCCGGCACACTGAATATTCATGTTAATTTCGTGTTAGGATTAGGGTTAGGGTTAGGTTAGCTATAGTCGCAGGAGTGAGAGTGAGATTAACTGTACATATGCAATACGTGGCATGCAATACATACATGACCACTTATGTACTGTGCAGGTCGTGCAATATCTAACTGTTTCTTGGAGCTAGGGGATTAAGTCGAGGGGTTGGGGGATTGAGGGTTCAGGCTCATGAAATTGACTGATGGAATACTCAACCTGTTATTTCTAGCCTGCGTCCGCTTGAGAGTGCTAAACGCAAACAAGCAGAGAAAAATTTCACTGATATGCCACAAGTCATCAGTGCAGTCCAGGTATGTATTATTTGCTCAACAAACACACATTTAGGCACAATGGTACTTATTAGAAACGTCAAAAGTAATCTAATCATATAGAAAAAGATACACCGATGAATTAACTAGTTAGTCAGCCTCTGACATACTGGAGTATAATATAATTATATGATTTCAATCATTCGTTGAACTGAAGTAACAGTGTGTTGCTGACATTGTGCTTACGTGGAAAACGAGTTGTTTTATTTTAGTTACTTTCAATCATAATATCAGTCTCTTACTTGTAATCGATGTTTGAACGGCCCTATATTCTTCAGAGCATACAAAGGCAGCAACACAAATGATACTCCTAGCTGCTACATTTAAACACAATTGCAAATGAAGTACGTGGCATGTTTGTTGGCAAACTGAATAGGGGGCACAGCTTAGAGGGTCATGTACATATGTAAAAACAGATATAATACACACGTTACACATGTATAGACAATGTAATGGAGGCATCACTGTGTAATTAACACTATGCGTACATTATGATCAAAATAAATAACAATATCGGGTACAAAAAATGTGCTATTCTACTTTTAACAGAATGTGCTAGAACGTGCAAGTGGATGTGATAAAGTGTATACCGCTACGTTGTCAAGGTACTGCGTGACGATCATAGACTTAGAGTGCGCATGTATATCAAAAGCATTCGCTTTTAGCTAAGCATGCATTTTTTTTTTCTTAAAAAAGTTGTGGATGAATAAACAAAACTGACATTAGCTACCAAAATCCAATTATAATAATACCTTAATAATATGCAGAGATGACATTCGTCTTTTACTTGGCATCATGGACCTGGAGGGTGTTGCTTATCGAAAAAAAATCGCCTTAGAAGACGGCAGTATGTCAACAAAAGGCCCAACTACATGTGGAATGTGGATGGAAATGACAAGTTAAAGCCCTATGGGTTTGCAATTCATTGTGCTATTGATGGGTAAGACTAGTACATTGCATTTTCTGGCCACTTGACTTGCTTTGCAAACTTGCTTGCAAAGCTTTATTTCGCTAATTCATGCATGCCCAAACCCCTGTTATCTACACGTATCTAGCATACAGTTTCTGGTATGACCCACGAATGAAATGAATCAAACAAAACAAATCAAACAGTTTTCAATGCACTTGCACAGTCATTAATTTATTCATAGCATTTCAACCAGTGTCTTGCAGCACGTGAATTGCTATATATAGGAGTATGTTCAAACTATTCGGCCACTGGCATGCCCGGTCCAGTTAAAATTCATGCTTTGTACATGCGGAGGTAGCAGCTAGAATGCAAGGCTTAAGCTGATGTTATTACCCTTTGTATATATTGTACGGTAAATGTCATCACTGCTTTGGTTCTTCTCTCTTTTGGGTTTCACGTCGGATTCTATGATTAGAAGTTGCTGCCACAAACAAGAAGCCAGAACTTGTTGCAAATGTTTTCTTAAAGACTGTCAAAGAGCTAAAAGGCACGTACCATTTCTTCTTGTTTTACATATTGTTTTGTTGCAAGCAAGAACATTTTTTGGCCTGTGCCCAATTTCATTGCAATTAGTTGCAACGTTTATAGACAATCTAAAAACGTGTGTGCTGATGTCACTCTTTGCTACTGTAAAGGGCGAGAGTGTTTCATGTGTGCAGTTTATTACCTCCGCGTAAACGGAGGTCATTCCATCGCTCGTGTGTGTGTGTGTGTGTGTGTGTGTGTGTGTGTGTGTGTGTGTGTGTGTGTGTGTGTGTGTGTGTGTGTGTGTGATGTTGTAGCCACCGCGCGACGATAGCGCGTCGAGTCAGCGAGTGCGAGTCCAGCAGCAAGCACCAGTGAGCGCGCGTCTGCAGCAGGCGAGTCAGTCAGCAGCCCACCGCGCGATCGATAGCGCGTCGAGTCAGCGAGTGGCGAGTCAGCAGCAGCCACCAGTGGAGCGGGAGTCAGCAGCAGGCGAGTCAGTCAGCAGCCGCCACCAGCGAGCACATACATGTTACACGCTCGTGGAGGTATGCACTCTCCGTGAGTGCCCTCTGTCTAGTTGATAATGCGCATCATTTCTTATTTAAAATAATTTAAAAGCATTAATATAGCATATAATATTATAGCATAATTAATTATTCTTTTATATTTAATTATATAATTATTTTCGCGATCGAGAAGTTTATATGCTGAATTCCCATTCAGTCAGCTGCTGTGTAAATGCTATTTTACAATTTCCAATCTAATGCAATCTAGGTACAGCACGTACTGTACGCATGGACCCTGACAGAGAATGGACACCTATAACTGACTTGCAAACTGATTAGCTGGTGAAAGAAGTGTCATCTTTGGAAAGTCAACAGGAAATCAGCTGTGATCAGGCCTTATAAAAACCACAATTTATTTGCTTTACAATTCTTCAAGCACTCAAATAATCAAATAATATAAGTATATATAATACAGGCCATATAAAGATAAACATAAAGCTCGATATACAATATTCCATAATAACAGAAATAATAATATGTAGCTGTAAACATGCAGTACAGTATACAATACAGAACATAGAGAACATGTTATGATAATCCACACCATACGACGCCACTGTTAAAATGCATGCATGTGCATGTAAGAAAGTAGTTTTAAGATTTGACTTTTTGATCCTTGTCCAATCAATTCACACAGGATTTGTTTGACATATAACAATAATGGTTCCTAATATATGAATCGAGTACCTAAGTAAAACAACGTAAATATAGCACTAACGAAAATTTAGTAACATACTGAACTAGGCACATGCCTTCTATTTTTATATTACATATTTTCAGAAAGTAGAATCTTGGTGGGCTTATTGCAAACGTCAACACTGTCATGGTGGATCAATTTTTTCAAGGTTAACTGCATTTTTTGAAAGTTTCTGCCAGGAATAATTGGTAGATAGAGCTGCGTAGCGAACCAGCTTCAAGTAACATAAATCATAACTTCAAAACTTTCATAACTTAAAGTTTCTTAAAGAAATTTTTAAAATATAAACAAAGACAGCACGTGCACAAATGAAATGCATAAATATACGTGAAATGGTATAATTATGATGTATGTGCCTCACATATCGAGTGACTTCTTAATCTCTCTCTTTCAAAACAGGATTTAGGAGAGACACAACGTTTTAATTTCACTGATGACATGACCATGTAAATATGATACATTTTCTGATAAGCTATATCTAATCTATATTTGAGTTCGTATGTATGTATATGTATGTATGTATGTATGTATGTATGTATGTATGTATGTATGT
>NW_014577155.1:388921-391421 GCF_000485595.1 Priapulus caudatus
CTCTCTCTCTCTCTCTCTCTCTCGCTTGTAATATTCGTTATAAGTGCGGATCAACGCAGTATAATCAAGTAACACGGGAGTGACTGAACGTGTACTTTATTGCGGGTCTCCGCCATGTACGCTCTGTTCCCGCGCTTTTTATATACGTCATGATGTATGATTACAAATCAGGATAATAGAGGGCAACACCTGACGGTGTCTTGTATTGAACACATATAATACTAAGTGATTGTACAAACCATTACAATAATATTATAGCATAATTAATTATTCTTTTTATATTTAATTATATAATTATTTTTTCCGATCGAGAAGTTTATATTGCTGAATTCCCATTCAGTTTCAGCTGCTGTGTAAATGCTATTTTACAATTTCCAATCTAATGCAATCTAGGTACAGCACGTACTGTACGCATGGACCCTGGGACAGAGAATGGACACCTATAACTGACTTGCAAACTGATTTAGCTGGTGAAAGAAGTGTCATCTTTGGAAAGTCAACAGGAAATCAGCTGTGATCAGGCCTTATAAAAACCACAATTTATTTGCTTTACACATTCTTCAAGCACTCAAATAATTCAAATAATATTAAAGTATATATTAATTACAGCCATATAAAAGATAAACATAAAAGCTCGATATACAATATTCCATAATCAACAGAAATAATAATATGTAGCTGTAAACATGCAGTACAGTATACAATACAGAACATAGAGAACATGTTATGATAATGCACACCATACGACGCCACTGTTAAAATGCATGCATGTGCATGTAAGAAAGTAGTTTTAAGATTTGACTTTTTGATCCCTTGTCCAATCAATTCACACAGGATTTTGTTTGACATATAACAAATAATGGTTCCTAATATATGAATCGAGTACCTAAGTAAAACAACGTAAATATAGCACTAACGAAAATTTAGTAACATACTGAACTAGGCACATGCCTTCTATTTTTATATTACATATTTTCAGAGAATAGAATCTTGGTGGGCTTATTGCAAACGGTCAACACTGTCATGGTGGATCAATTTTTTCAAGGTTAACTGCATTTTTTGAAAGTTCTTGCCAGGAATAATTGGTAGATAGAGCTGCGTAGCGAACCAGCTTCAAGTAACATAAATTCATAACTTCAAAACTTTCATAACTTAAAGTTTCTTAAAGAAATTTTTAAAATATAAACAAAGACAGCACGTGCACAAATGAAATGCATAAAATATACGTGAAATGGTATAATTATGATGTATGTGCCTCACATATCGAGTGACTTCTTAATCTCTCTCTTTCAAAACAGGATTTAGGAGAGACACAACGTTTTAATTTCACTGATGACATGACCATGTAAATATGATACATTTTCTGATAAGCTATATCTAATCTATATTTGAGTTCGTATGTATGTATGTATGTATGTATGTATGTATGTATGTATGTATCGTTATGTATATGTATGTATGTATGTATGTATGTATGTATGTGTGTATGTTATGTTGTTTTGTTGTGTGTGGTGTGTGTGTGTGTTGTGGTGTGTGTGTGTGTGTGTGTGTGTTGTGTCGTGTGTGTGGTGTGTATGTATGTGTGTATGATGTATGTATGTATGTATGTATGTATGTATTTTCTCTATAGGAGGCCAAACCGCCCAAGCGATCTGGATGCAATTTTCACAGGGCCATTTCTTATACCCGGGGAGTGTTCCTAGATGAAAAAAACTGTCAAACCGTCAAACTCGCCGAAAAATCCGTGAAAAACCCGTCAATTCGTCAAACTTCACACAATGTCAGCACTCAATACAGTGCTGCCACACACAGAAAAATCGATGACTATTTCTCTCTCTCATTTCATCAGCTGCTGGTATTATGAAACCGAAACCAATACTAAAACAGAGCACAACCAGGAGGATGAGTAATTTCATTTCCCTCACTTCATCAGCTGCTGCTATTGTGAAACCAAAACCAATACTAAAACAGAGCACCCAGTCAAACCAGTTCAGCAGAAGCAGACAGAGAAACCAGTTGAAGAGTTCGGACTGCTGAAAACATCAACGAATAAAGCGCGCGTAACAATTAAGTGAGTAAACATTCCGATCAGCCGCACGTGCGTGCCCCCTCGCCTCTGATCCCCTCGCCCTGGCCGCCCCGATATTACCGGGCGCTTTTATATGTCGCCCGGCCGGATTTTCGCCTCGGCTGCTGTGTGGATGGGTGCGTTCCGATTACCCGGATGTGTCTATATGGAGTGTACAGCTGTACGTGGGGAGCTCAAGAGTTTGGAGACGCACAATCTCTACATATTTGCACCACAGAATAGACGGAGAACATTGTTTATCAAGAGGCTTTCAAATGAAAAGTCCAACCATTCGTACATGCTGTTATAATAACTTTTGTCATTTACACCATATTACTATTATCATTATGTTCCAGGGGTTCTAAGTTGGGTTGTGCTGTGATATAAATGTCATACGTAATCGTTTTTTTACCATGCTTATTATCTTATTAG
>NW_014577155.1:396766-402444 GCF_000485595.1 Priapulus caudatus
TATATATATGTAAATAATTATTTACATATATATTTATATATATATATATTAGATTCGTGAGATTGGGCAGCTATCGTACTTGCGTACCACTGCGTCCTATGTAAGACCGCAAACTCCACCATCTTTTCCACGTCGCGAGCCGACTGACGTCAAAGGGCACTTTGCAAACACAGGCGAATGAAACGTTGACTGACGCGCCAATACTTGAAATAGTCTGTGCGCCACGGTGGGTGGAGGGTATACGATATACGCACGTCCGTCCCATTAAATATCTCGGTTTCTCCCCCGTATTATTGTCCCATGGCCTCGGTCGTGTGCGGTACGCCGTCATGTCTTGACCGTGTCCGTGACCGTGACCGTGGCGTTTAACTCCTTACACTGACGCCCGTTTATCGTCTATCAACTCAACATTGTATCAGATAATTAGCTGATGCATACTTGTCTGTGAGCGCGCGCGTGGGTGTGGGCGAGCGTGCGTGCGTGCGTGCGTGCGTGCGTACGTGCGTGTATGTTACGATACAACGTGATCCGGACGGAATACATTCGTTCGTATTCTTCCTACTAAATTAGTACGAAATTGCACCCGAAACACATCGTTTAATTAATTAATTTGAGAGATTTCCGATATATATATATATATACACATGTATATTTATATACATATATATATATACACATATATATATATATATATATATATATATATATATATATATATATATATATATATATATATATATAGGGCCTATATATAGTAATTGCGAGCGTGCAGGTCCGGCATCTCCGGAGCCCCGGTAACTCGTGCCTTGCACCACCGAGCAAACAGTGAAGGGCATCTCTATCTCACAGAGTGCAGCGCAATACTAGATTAACTGGCGCACCAATATACTTAAAATAGTGTTTTTTGGTGTACTAGCTGTCTGCGTGAACGGGAAACGATGCCGCGGCCCCTAAATAGTCGTGTTTGTTTGTCCCGATATTTTACGATCCTCGCCCCACGGCACGTTTGATGAGGGGATTGAAAGCGCAGTTATACGATTACAAAGAGAAACTATGGCAGCCGCTTCGTTCGTGTATTTGAATCATCGCCATGTTATGACTGTGATGTTAGATGTGACGTCGTCGTAAACATTTATTACATTCACACATTTTAATACTTCTTCTACTTATACCATCTCTATCATATATATAGCGCAATTTAAATGCGCGCGTGCGTGTGAGCGTGCGTGCGTGTGTGTGCGTGTATGAGTGTGCGCACGCGTGTGTGCGTGCGCGTGCGTTCATGTGTATGAAAATAGCTAAATTATACGAATTCGAGAAAGCACAAGCCTTGTGACGATTTTCGCGTTAACTCTGCGTGCGTGAAGCATCTGGCGTCTCTGATAGCTTCGTATTAAATGCGTTCCAAGGCATATGGATCCGCGATTAGTTTATAGTTCCGGGAGGTGTCAGTCTATCTATATATGCATGTACATGATGCATGAGTACAATCCGCTAAAATACGCCACGTCAGCGTTTCCTCTAATGAGGACAGTCATCCGGAATAGCTACAGCGGTAGTGCTGTTGTTGTTGTTGCTGCTGCTGCTGGTGGTGGTGGTGATGGTGGTGGTGCTGCTGCTGCTGCTGCTGGTGGTGGTGGTGGTGCTGCTGCTGCTGCTGCTTCTGCTGTTGCTGCTGCTACTGCTACTGCTACTGTAGTTGCTGTTATTGTTGTTGCTGCTGCTGTCGCCGCCAGTGATGGTGGCGATGGTGATTATATAGTAGTGGTACTGATAGTGCTAGTGGTAGTGGTAGTACTAGTGGTATTGGTGGTAGCGGTAATGACAATGGTAGTTACACTTACAGTGGATGAAGCAATTTCACTGTGTGCTATAATCCCTATACTCATACGTAATTCATATAGTATTCTTGTTTGTACCTTTTGCTCCGTTTACATCTCGTTACATATAACTCCTATTGGAATTGCGAATTTTACACTACTTATAATTAGAATTAGAACTAATAATACTACAATTTTACGAACTATATGTACCGAAGACAAAAGTGTGAAATCATGTGTATGTAGGTCTTATATCATGTGTGTGAATATATACTTGAATCAAGTATTTATATACGCTCGTACAATGTATCAGTTGAAGCAAAAATCGATAAACGAGCGATGGGTCTATCTATTTTCGGTGAACGAGATCAACTATTTCACGTGTCACGGCGGAAAACGTTATTGAAATGATAAAACCGACTGCGAATATCCTAAAAATCAGGAGTGCGTGAATAGAGCATATAAATAGAACTATCGTTATATTATGCACGCACTACTGATAAGACTCGACATGAACGATTAATATACGGGTCGGGTTTACGATAGCTCGCGTTCAGTCAGTGAGCGCCAGTTTCACTAACAGATCCAGTAGCTAATTAACGGAAGGCATAATGAAGGATTGACATTAGCCTTTGTACCGTAGCAATAATGTATGTAAGTATACCTTACGGCCATCTGTTCTCAATGTGACACTAACGGTTTTAGGTAGCTTTGCTGGATAGAGTCTATTGCAGACACCAAAGCAACGTAGTTGCAGAGTCCTTGTACGTGTATTGCTCTACGAGAGCCAAAAAGAGGAATAATGCCAAAGGTTTTAAACATAGACTTTCACCAATTTTTTTTACCTGTACTCGGAAGTTTACCCTACTCTTCACTCCTGCAGATCTATACTACTTGCATATACGACACATATGAACTTTACTCCTTAATATTAGGTTTACATAATATAGAGAGTTATAGGTGTATATATATACATATAATAAATAGGTATAAATTATGATAACATGTCACACAGTGTTGAAACATACATGTTATCTACGCCTAGATGAAAGAAGGTTAGGGTGTTAGGGTGTTATATTATAGTTCATATTATATATTATAGACCCTTCTCTTAACTTGCTACATCACCATCCCTGACTGACAGACAACCAGTGGTGTGTGCCATATATAGTGCAGCTGCGTGCATAGAGGAATCGCGAAACCCGATGTCATCACACTATTGTTCGCTGCAACATGTTCTGCTAGCGTCTATGACAAATACGACATACGCATATACGCTCTCCTATGACACTTTTTGTCATAGGAAGACTCTTCCTATGGCAAATATTGTTGTATGTGTTGTGCGCATCATAGGAGTTTAGGAGCGCTATTATGAACGCAAGCAGTGAATTTCAGCTGTAAAGCGGAACGAAGTTGACTCGCCATAATTTGTCATAGGAAGAATCTTCCTATGACAAATAGTGTCATAGGAGAGCGTATATGCGTATGTCGTATTTGTCATAGGAAGATTCTTCCTATGACAAATAGTGTCATAGGAGAGCGTATATGCGTATGTCGTATTTGTCATAGATGCAAGCAGAACATGTTGTTCGCTGAGCGTCAGCCACGATACCTGTCAGGATAAAATGACATTATGTTATCACGGGATATATATATTTGGTACATAGCGTGACACATGCGCCTGTACGACATCAAGAGCTAATAATACCTAATTGATATTATTATACCCAATAGGTATATTATACTCAATAGGTATGCTTAGCTCTTGGTGACATGTAATCGCACGTGATTACACGGGATTACAACTTGCGGGAAGCATCCTAGCCGAATCATCTCTACTTCGGTCGATCTATTGTGTCGTGTCGGTTACACTTACGGTAATGGACGCGACACCTTTTAGAAGTAACCTCACACCTTGTGATCGGTTTTTCTTATCCGTGCTTCACTTATCCGGGCTATTATGTTGTATCCATGGCGCGATCTGATACCTACTTGTAGCAGCATGACCCAGATTCTCGCAAGTGACGTCAGCAGTAGCAACGAGCAGCCGGCTGAAAGGTGCGATAGGATATGTTTACTAGGCACTTCTAATTTTAACATATACACACCTTTTTTTTATAAGAATTTTTTTTATAAGAATCATCGAGGCTTGATTTCCCAAATTTTAAGAATTTTTTAAGAATAATGCCGAGGCTCGATCATCAGACACACATTGTCACTCGATGACGACGGCGACGAGTGGATTGATAATGAGGATGACCGATTCTATGACGTTGAATTTTGCGGCCGTAGGGTGAAAGTTCATTATGAAAATGGGTGGTTTGAAGGCACTCTTGAATACTTCAACGACGACATACATAAATATCGCGTTTCCTACCCTGACGAGAGTGAGGACTATATTGGCCTCGAAGACATTGACGGCGTAGAAGTCTGTAATATTACTGTAGTTTAACGAATTGCGTATTTTTTTAAAAGGAGGGGTTACTTTCTTGTTGTCTTATACATTGGTTCTTTTATTAGGTATTAGCATTTTCCTCTTTCGTTCAACCACCACGTTTTACATGCCATCGCATTTAACAGTTTTAATGAAAATATAAGTCGATTTTTTCAACAATTATTTAAGAATCATTTAAGAATTATTTAAGGCTCAAAATGTCGATTTTCTAAGAATCACGAGGCTCAAAAAAAAGTACGATTCTTATGAAAAAAAAGCGTGTATTTTACGATATATTAATGAATGATGCAAAAACCCTAAAAAGTGCCCTAACCCTAACCCTAACCCTGACCCTAACCCTGACCCTAATTAAATTTAAAATATATGTTAAAATTAGAAGTGCCTAGTAAACATATCCTATCGCACCTTTCAGCCGGCTGCTGCTAGCGAAAGCTGTCTGCCGTATTCCGTGGCGGATATTTTTTGTGCAGGTCGACCTCTCGTTGGAATCGTTTATACACTCCGGGGTTGGAATTAAGGTATTCGGTAATGTTTATAGTTTCGGCTTCTATTGCCATTAGTGCTGAGTAAATGACACCCGACTTTTATTATCTATATGGCTATCATTAAAAGCGTGCTCGTGAACGAGCTGCCACCCCACCCATTCACATTCCTCCTGCGATCGGCGATCAGTGACGGCTCACTTTATATATATATATGTCAACCTTCATTATCAGGTTCCACGCCAGGTCGACTTAGCGGCGCATCTGATGTTTGCTGCTACTTTTGTTCTCTTTTACTATCTGTGCATGTGCTTGGACTGCGTTTGCTAATATGTTGCTGCTATCTTACTTTATTTCTTGCTTTAACTACTTACTTTTTTGACTACTTACTATCGTACTACTGCTGGCTGCTGCTTGCTGCTGCTGCTGGCTGCTACTCGTGACTACTACCTCAGCGTAACTACTACTTCACCTTACTACACTTATCTTAACCCTACTGATTTATACTATTTTTACTAACTGGAGGGGTCCTTATTATACAACTAGTACTCAGCCTAGTACGCTCACTACTACCTACTGCTGCTCGGCTGCTGTTGGCTGCTGCCACCAGGCCGTTGCTACTGTTTTGTTGCTGCGTGCTGCTGGCTGCGCTGGTTGTTGTACGTTCCTGTCTGTTTGCTGCGCGCACAAGAAACGCTAAAACAATCTGTATAAAGAGCGGGTTCGGGGTTTGCAATATCTGTGAAATTAACGCAAAACACAACACGCAAACGCACGCGCGCACGCACGTGAATCTTGGCGGCTATAAAATAACATGAATGCAGCTATTGTCGGCTACTGCAATGCACGACAAGCCATTGTTACTAGCAGCCGGCTGAAAGGTGCGATAGGATATGTTTACTAGGCACTTCTAATTTTAAC
>NW_014577155.1:403801-409738 GCF_000485595.1 Priapulus caudatus
TACCATTGATGACTCCTATGAGATAAGCATAGATACGTCTGATTTACGCATGCATGCTCATGAAGTAAAGCATTAATTACGCACGGAATACTGCATTGAATAACTACAGCTCTATATTACGAGTGGCATTGCTCTGATGGAATGAACATAATACTCTGATTACCATTGGCGATGCTCTATGAATAGACACAATCCTTCATATACGCATGCATGCTCTATGAATAAGCATATGATTACTCACGAATACTGCATTAATAACGATAATGGCTGCGTTATATTTACCATGCGATGCTCTATGAATAACGATAATACTCGATTACCATGCGATGCTCTTATTGACAATAAAAATACTCTTGATTACCATGCATGGCCTATGAGATAAATAATGACTCCTGATTACCATGCACTGCTTCTATGAATAAGAATAATACTCTTTACATGCGATGCTCTGATGAATACATGAAGTACGTCTATTACCATGGATGCTATGATGAATAAACATAATACTCTGATACCATGCATAGCTCTATTGAATAGACATAATTACCAACGAACTACTGCCATTAATAACTAATGCTCTATATTACCTATGCGATGCTCTGATGAGTAGCATGAATACCTCGTATTAACGCGATGCATGCCCACTCTATGAATGAACATATAATGCTCTAGTGATTAACGCATGGCGATGCTCTATTGGACATTAACAAAGTAATACTTTATTACCATGCAGCTGCTATGAATAACATAATACTGCTAGTTACCTGCGATGGCTCTGATGGAATAAACATATTGACGCACGAAGTAGCTGCAGTAATAACAGTAATGCTCTATATTAGCCATGCGATGGCTCTATGAATAACATAAATACTGCTATACCATGGCATCGGCTCTGATGATAACATGAATATCTGATTACGCATGCATGGCTCTTGATGGAATAACACTAATTACCACGAGTACTGGCGATTAATAACAATGAATACTCGTATGTTACCATGCATGCTACATTATGATTAACGATAATACTCTATGTACCATGCATGTTGCTATGAATAAATCAATTACTCTATTACCATGCGATGCTTTGACGGAAGTGAAACATAAGTACTCTCATGTACCGATGCCGATGTGTTCTCATGAATAACATAATAGCTCTATAATTTACCTGCAGATGCTCTATGATGAAATAAATACTCAGTATATTGACGCATGCGATGCTCGATGATACATAATACTCTGGATTACATGCATGTTCTGATGGATAGACGATAATAACTCTATTACCATGATGTTTATGAATGAACATAATACTGCTATTTACCAGTGCATGCATTGACATCTGATCGACATAGACATGAATTAACACGAATACTGCATTAATAGACATAGATGCGTCTATATTACCCATGCATGCTACTAGAATAACACTAATACTCTTACCATGCTGCTTTTGAATATAGATGAATACTCTATTACCAATGCACGTGCTCTGATGATAACATAATTACCACGAATGACTGCATTAATAACATGAGATACTCTTATTACCATGCCGATGGCTCTGATGGAATAACATAAGTAGCGTTATTACCGATGCGATGCTCTGTGAGTAACAGTAGATACTCTGATTAACGCATGCATGCTCTATGAATAAGCATAATTACCACGGGAAATACCTGGCATTAAGTAAGCATTACATTGCTCTCACAGGCATGAAATGTATCACTCTCATGGATTCGATGCATCGCGCCGATGTTGCCGTGTTGCAAAATTCAGACGATCCCTAACCAATTATCAATTCCCAACCACAGACAACGTACTGTGTGTTAGATATCACAGCGCCTGAGTATGATACTATAAACCAGAAAGCGACATTAAATACCAAGGCTAAAGCAATAGCTAATAACATGAGCAAATGATGTTTGATGGTAAGAATACGAGTAACGTAAGCGTAACAAGTAAACGTCCTGATTTGAAGTGAACTGATCCCGCTATTGATTTGCTCCGCATGGTCAATATCTGCTATAGTTTGAAGCGACGAGCCATTCTGGTAGCCCAACGTTGGGGAAATATAGATAGGGGCTAGTCCGGCAGTGTAGGGGCAGGCCTGTCCATAATAGTTCCCTACGGCGATGCGCTGCTATGTCAGCTCCTTATCCCAGAATGATCAAAAATTTGTCACAGCCGGCAAATGATAGGCAGATACGCTAAAATAAGGCAGGCAGAGATAAGGTACACGCTACTTACTGCTACAATTTACTCACACTCTTTCACCCGCATAGTAAACCAGGCGGCGCGCCCGTCATCAAAGCTGTCAAAATTCTACGCAATGATCTCCTGCACTATCGATACAGGCGTCCGTCTCGCCGGCGACAGCGAAACATCCTTCTGTACCTCAATCAATCAAGCAAATTGCCCGGTAAGTCAACCAAATGGTTACGGAATATGGTTGCGTCAGCGGATCAACGAACTGTATGCAGTTTCTGTTTTAAACAGACACGGTGCAATCAACCGGCCAGATGGAGCGATGGGTTGATTTTACACTGACATGTATTGTAGAGAGGGTCGCTCGCCGATCCGTGCGACGCTGTATGCCTCTCCTGTCATCCATCAGCGACCGCTACATGCGGTGATCGCCTCGCCTGTCGCATCGGGGACATTAGCCTCTAGCCTGGCTCGCCGGTGTAGCGCGGCTCGCGCGGTGCGTGCTGTGAGAGAGGTTGGGTCGCGTGCGTGGCATGTGTTGACGGACAGCTTAATTCGACGCGATCATAGAGTATTATGTTATTCATAGAGCATGCATGGTAATATAGAGTATTATGTTATTCATAGAGCATGCATGGTAATAGAGCATTATGTTATTCGCAATGTATGCGTGGTAATAGCAGGACTGGTAATAGTGTGGCGTGAGTATGGTTTCTGTGTATATCAAGTATCTTCTTATGTAGTCGTAATAACAACTTCATGGTAATTGGACGTGACAGTATACATAATACACCGTGTATAATTCGAATAAGAAGGGACGACAACTTCGTAATGGCCGTAGATACCAGACAAAATACAAGATACAACGCGCAGTTGGCGAAATGTTTCGTTTACAATGATGCCAATCTCAAGTTTTTATTATTATCGCTGACGAATATAATTAATTACCGTTATAATTAATAACAAGTACAATTAATAACCGGTAAATAGTACCGTTGTAATTATTACCAGGCATAAGTAATTGCCAGTAAATAATAATTAATAACTGGTAAATAATAATGCCAGCATGAACAGGAAGTAGATTAACGATGTTAACAATGAGCACGAAACTGCGACTTAATACGTCGAAATCGTCATGTTACCGATGTTTTCTTCACGATGCAAGACTATCATTTAACACGTTAAACATACGGCACAGATGGAAATAGATAGGCGGCAAAATGTCTTAAGGGTTCTATTTGCTTACAATTTCACCAGAAAGATCACGTTACCGGTTGGGGCTTTCAGCAGCGAGGTTGGAATTATACTAAAACGCACACGTCAAAACGCGCAGTTTGAATCAATTCACCGCAATATTTGCGTGTGTTACACATTGAACAAATATCGCACCACCTGGTTCCGCTTGATACACAGTATCATGGCTCTTCTAACAAAATTTCATCACGGCAAGAGATATTTTTTAATTCCGAATTTGACTTGACTCAGCATAATCTTTTCATGATGAAGAGCTATGATACAGTACTATAAACGCCCTATCTAATATTAAGGTATTTTCCAATGAAATAAGTTTGCGTGTCAGAGAGAGGTCACAGAAATTATCGATATCGTGGCACTTTACACGAAATCTCACTCAGGCGTTCTCCTACATCACGTATATATTGATCATCTATAGTGCTGTACTTTATTTTTTAAATATTATTTTGCGTATTGTTTGTAATAACTTGTGTGTGTGTGTGTGTGTGTGTGTGTGTGTGTGTGTGTGTGTGTGTGTGTGTGTGTGTAAGCAGCAACATTAGCAGCAGTAGCAGCAGTAGTAGTAGCAGCAACATCAGGATGGCCGCTAGTCGACCTGGTGAACCTGATAATGAAGGTTACATATATATATATATGACGTCACTGATCGCGATCGCAGAAATTGTGAATTCGCAGCTCGTTCACGAGCACGCTTTAATGGAATAGCTATAGTTATCGTGTATTTACTCAGCCTTGGCATGTGCACGAACTATAAACATACCGTCCTTTTCCCCCGGGAGTGTTTAACGTCCAACCAGTCGCCTGCCATATCCGCCACGGTACGGCAGCACTTTCGCTGTCTGTCACGCTACTAACAGAGCATATAAATCAACTGATTTATATGCTCTGCTACTAATATGAGACATCTAGCCAGGCAGGCCTGTCACATTACCCACGTGACATTTAGCTGAGAGCGCGGGCGTGGGTTGGCACCGCACCCTGTAGTTACCAATGTGCTACTTACCTTGTAAGTGCTCGCGCCACTACCTTACTTTATACACTTACATTATACTAATGTGGCATTTACCGACGGAAGGATGAACAATTTATCGCATTACGCACGTGAGCTTATCGCCTGTCGAGGCGCGGGTGTATCATAACAGGCAATCATCGGTGTTCAAACAGAAGGCGTAATTTTGAGAGAAATCGATGTAGGCAGGGGGGATAGATACAGCTTATATCCATTTCTGAAATCTTCCGGGCGTTGCTTGAGAGACTAACTATGATAATTCCCATGACAACCGCTCACAAACTTTGATCATTCCGATCTGTAATCCCTGTAATCCTGCAACGATTAGCATTCAAAAGAAAGATCTAATTTTCTCCAGCTAGCTGTGTCGCACCTCGTCAGTGTTGATTTCTCCTAGAACCTCGTTAATAACGATTTATCTATATGAGGCTGTATACTCTGTAAGCTGGGAGCATCTTCCCCGGCGTTCACTGTCCGCTTTTTGTTGACTAGAAATGCAAGATTTCGTTCGAATACTCTAAAAGAAATGTGTGGTCGAGCTTCTAGAAATACATGAGCCATGTTACATAGTGGGGTACTTGAAACGGTGACGTATGAGGGATATAGACATCATCCCTGCAGAGAGAACAGTTCAGGTGAGTTACATGGTGACTGCATGGGTTGAGTCTAAAAACCAAATCATGATCATAACTTGAAAACTATGCTGACTCAATTACAGTCTTTAGGCCTACTACATCACAACCTGAAATGACTCCGGTGAATTTTAGAGAAAAAAAATCGTTTACTTAAGTTAAACAATTGCTCTTCGCAATAAAATAATCAAAGGAAATCACGCAGTCTAACCCGTTTGCCGGGTCTCAGACATACAAAGTATCAGAATCCCGACAGTTGAAGCATAGACTAGGAGCTAGCCTAGACTGTGAGGCAGTAGCAGTAGTAGACCGGAGAAGGAGCAGCATGGGTGAACGGGCTTGCACACTGAGCACGATTAGTCAATATTCCAGTAGATCGCGTGATTGGGCTATTTACTATTATATACACTCTACTTCGCTACGCTTTTCTCTTCCTGTTTCCATATACGTGCGACCTCAACGGCTATATATATATATATATAGAAACAGAGCCGTGATATGACCTTCTTATGGGTATTGTTTTTTGCTTAGATCCTCAATGTCACAGCGATCAGATGTCTGAAGCGCTTCCTCCCAGCACTCGAGACGATCGAGAAAGAGACAGGGGGAGAGAGAGCGCGAGCGAGATAGAGAGAGGGAAGAGAAAGCGCGAGCGAGAAAGAGAGAGAGGAAGAGAGAGCGCGAGCGAGAAAGAAAGAGGGGGAGAGCGTGAGCGAGAAAAAGAGAGAGGGGGAGAAAGAGCGCGCGAGCGAGAAAGAGAGCGAGAGAGAGGGAGAGAGAGTAGGTGCGAGAGAGAGCGAGAGAGGGGGAGAGAGAGTAGGTGCGAGAGAGAGC
>NW_014577155.1:409748-420692 GCF_000485595.1 Priapulus caudatus
TGCGACGAGAGGAGCAGAGGAGAGGGGGAGGAGAGAGTAGGTGCGAGAGAGAGAGAGAGAGAGAGAAGAGGAACTAGAGAAAGAGCCAATAGAAACGTGGGAAAGAAAGACACTCACCCCTCACTTTCTTTCCCTTCACCTCCCCCCCCGCCATTTCCCTGCATCTTCCACTCCCCGCCTCCTCACCCCTTTTTCTCACCTCCTCCTCCTCACCACCTACCCCGCATCCTTCATCCACCTCCTCCCCACCTCGCTCCGTTCAACTCTCCTCCTCTCACCTTCTCTCCCCTAACCATTACCTCCCTACCTTCTTCTCGCCTAACCACCTACTTAGCTTCTCCCCACACACCTACCCAACTACCTACCTCCTCTCTACCTACTACCTCTTTGTCCCCCATCCACTTACCTCCAACCACCTACCTCTCCTCATGCCCCCTTCCCCCACCCACCTGCGCACCACCCACGCTCCTCTCCACCCTCTTTTACCGCGCGCGCATCACGTGACATATAGGCGGGCCCTCCGCGTTAGCAGTGTGCGTGTGTGTGAGTGTGTGTGTGATGTGTGTGTGTGTGTGTGTGTGTGTGTGTGTGTGTGTGTGTGTGTGGTGTGTGTTACGCCCACTCGCGTGTTTGCCGTATATATCACGCGGTCGATTAAGCTGTCCGTCAACACATGCCACGACGCGACACAACCTCTCTCACACACGCACCGCGCGCGCGCACACGGCGAGCCAGGCTAGTAGGCTAAAATGTCCACGATGCGACAGGGAGGCGAATACTGATGAGGATGCTGATGATGACAGGAGAGGGCATACACGGCGCACGGATCGCTACCTGTCTACAGTACATGTCAGGATAAAATCAACATCGCTCTCAGCTGCCGGTTGATTGCACGTGGTTGTTTTAAAGAAATTGCATACAGATTCGTTGATCGCGCGCAAATATTCGTAACATTGGTTGATTACGGGCAATTTTGTTGATTGTAGTCAAATTTTCTTGTCGCGCGAACGACGCCTTTATAGTAGATATTATATTCGTAGATTCTTGACAGCCTTTGATGACGGCGCCTGTTTACATTCGTGAAAATTGATAAATATCGTACTTACTTGCCTGCTTACGTTATATGCGCTACTTGCCGGCTTAAAATTTGATCATGGGATAAGACAGCTGACTAGCAGGCATGCCGTAACTAATATGAACTGCCCCCTACCACTGCCGACTAGGCCCCTATCTATATTCTTTACCCCAACGTTGCGCTACCAATGGATCGTTCGCTCAGCTATCAATAATTACCATGGGAGCAAATAATAGGGGAGCATGTCACTCAAAACAAGGAACGTTACTTGTTTACGTTTACGTTACTGTATTTTACCATAAACATCATTTCTACTGTTATTACTATATTGCTGATAGCCTGGTATTTACATCGGCTTTTGGTATTATAGTATATATAAGGGTGTGATGATTAAACACCATACGTTGTTGTTGTTGTTGGATGATAATTGGTTAGGGATCTCTGATTTTGAAACGGCAAACATGGCGGATGCATGATATGAGAGTATATTGTTTCATGGCCTGTAGAGCATTATGTTATTAATGCAGTATTCGTGGTAATTATGTCTTTCATAGAGCATATCATGGTAATAGCAGTATTATGTTATTCATAGAGCATGCATTGGTAATAGAGTATTATGTTATTCATAGAGCATGCATCGGTAATATAAAGTATTATGTTATTATGCAGTATTCGTGTAATTATGTCTTTCATAGAGCGTGCATGGTAATAGAGTATTATGTTATTCATAAAGCATGCATGGTAATAGGAGTATTATGTTATTCATAGAGCAGCATGGTAATATAGAGCATTATGTTATTAATGCAGTATTCGTGGTAATTATGTTATTCATAGAGCATGCATGCATGGTAATAGAGTATTATGTTATTCATAAAGATGCATGGTATAGGTATTAGTTATTCATAGAACATGCATGGTAAATAGAGTATTATTATCATTAGAGCATGCATGGTAATATAGAGTATTATGTTATTCATAGAGCATGCATGGTTAATATAGAGTATTATGTTATTCATAGAAATGCATGGTAATTAGAGTATTATGTTATTCATAACAGCGATGGCTATGGATAATAGTAGTTGTATTATTGTTTATTCATAGAACATGCATGGTAATAGAGTATATGTTATTCATAGAGCATGCATGGTAATATAGAGTATTATGTTATTAATGCAGTACTCGTGGTAATTATGTTATTCATAGAGCATGCATGGTAATAGAGTATTATGTTATTCATAGAGCATGCATGGTAATAGAGTATTATGTTATTCATAGAGCATGCATGGTAATATAGAGCATTATGTTATTTAATGCAGTATTCGTGGTAATTATGTTATTCATAGAGCATGCATGGTAACTAGAGTATTATGTTATTCATAGAGCATGCATGGTAATAAGAGTATTTATGTTATTCATAGAGCATGCATGTATATAGAGCATTATGTTATTCATAGAGCATGCATTAAGGTAATAGAGTATTATGTTATTCATAGAGCAGCATGGTAATATAGAGCATTAGTTATTAATGCAGTATTCGTGGTAATATGTTAATTCATAGAGCATGCATGGTAATAGAGTATTATGTTATTCATAGGCATGCATGGTAATAGAGTATTATGTTATTCATAGAGCATGCCATGGTAATAGAGTATTATGTTATTCATAGAGCATGCATGGTAATAGAGTATTATGTTATTCATAGAGCATGCATGGTAATAGAGTATTATGTTATTCATAGACATGCATGGTAATAGAGTTTATGTTATTCATAGAGCATGCATGGTAATATAGAGCATTATTTATTTAATGCAGTATTCGTCTGTCGGTAATTATGTTATTCATAGAGATGCATGGTAATAGAGTATTATGTTATTCATAGAGCATGCATGGTAATAGCAGTATTATGTTATTCATAGAGCATGCATGGTAATATAGAGCATTATGTTATTAATGCAGTATTCGTGGTAATTATGTTATTCATAGAGCATGCATGGTAATAGAGTATTATGTTATTCATAGAGCATGCATGGTAATAGAGTATTATTGTATTCATAGAGCATGCATGGTAATATAGTAGTTTATGTTATTCATAGAGCATGCCGTAATAGAGCCATTATGTTATTCGCAATGTATGCGTCGGTAATAGCAGGACTGGTAATAGTGTGGCGTGAGGTTATGGTTCTGTGTATATCAAGTATCTTCTTATGTAGTTCGTAATAACAACTTCATGGTAATTGGACGTTGACAGTATACATAAACACCGTGTATAATTCGAATAGAAGGACGACAACTTCGTAATGGCCGTAGATACCAGACAAAATACAAGATACAACGCGCAGTTGGCGAAATGTTTCGTTTCAATGATGCCAATTCTAAGTTTTTATTATTATCGCTGACGAATATAATTAATTACCGTTATAATTAATTAAGCAAGTACAATTAATAACCGGTTAAATGTTACCGTCTGTAATTATTAACAACATAAGTAATTGCCAGTAAATAATAATTAATAACTGCGGTAAATAATAATGCCAGCATGAACAGGGAAGTAGATTAACGATGTTAACAATGAGCACGAAACTGCGACTTAATACGTCGAAATCGTCATGTTACCGATGTTTTTTCACGATGCAAGACTATCATTTAACACGTTAAACATACGGCACAGATGGAAATAGATAGGCGGCAAAATGTCTTAGGGTTCTATTTTGCTACAATTCCAGGAAAGATCACGTTACCGTTGGGGCTTTCAGCAGCACGAGTTGGAATTATACTAAAAACAGCACACGTCAAAACGCGCAGTTTGAATCAATTCACCGCCAATATTTGCGGTGTGTTACACATTGAACAAATATCCGCACCACCTGGTTCGCTTGATACACAAGTATCATGGCTCTTCTAACAAAATTTCATCACGGGCAAGAGATTTTTTTAATTCCGAATTTGACTTGACTCAGCATAATCTTTCATGATGAAGAGCTTGATACAGTATATACAACGCCCTATCATAATATACGGTATTTTCCAACTGAAATTAGTTTGCGTGTCAGGAGAGGTCACAGAATTATCGATATCGTGGCACTTTACACGAAATCTCACTCAGGCTTCTCCTACATCACGTATATATATGCATCTATCTATAGTGCCTGTACTTTATTATTTTTAACATATTATTTTTGCGATTTGTTTGTTTATTTTTTAAATATTATTTTGCGTATTGTTTGTAATAACTTGTGTGTGTGTGTGTGTGTGTGTGTGTGTGTGTGTGTGTGTGTGTGTGTGTGTGTGTGTGTGTGTGTGTGTGTGTGTGCGAGCGAGTGAGGGAAAGAGAGAGGGAGCGTGAGATTATAGGATTCATTGCTCACAGCCTAGAATCATTATCTCATTTCTTCGTTCATCTGCCCCGCGACTAGTAATATCGTGTCTCCCATTTCGTCCTCAAATTCTTGCTCCTCTAATATAGTCGCTGTCTAATCTATAAGTGCGCGCTCGCTTCTCATGTTCACACCAATATATTTTTTCGCCGACATATACTGGACGGAATCTTCGCCTTTCAAGCTTATTGCGCGTTAGTAGGCGTTAGACACAATGACCATTGAGTGAATGAGATGAAAGAGAGACGTGAAAAAGATAACGGCGAGAGTGATATTAAGGGAGATTATCTAACGCCGATTTTCCAATATAGAAGAGCCATGGTATGTCAAGAGCGTATATAGAAGGCTTCTTTATACGCTCTTGATATATATATATATATATATATATATAAACGCTGCCGCAATGTAAAGTTCTAAACGTCAATATGTTTGCTGTGTGATATTGCGTGAGGATGCGTGTGACATGCTGGTCGCGTGTTGTCTGCTGTGAATCTGATGTCTGTATTTCGCAATGTAAAGTTCTAAACGTCAATATGTGTTCTGTTTGATATTGCGCGTGGATGCGTGTGACATGCTGGTTGCGTGTTGTCTGTTATGAATCGCGATGTACCGCTTGCTTTCATCAAACGATCTAACGTACTTCTCCTAGCAAGTAATCACGCTATAACAGTAGAAATAGATGGAAAGCCTCGTAGTGGAAGCCTCGTAGATGGAAGCCTCGTAGTGTCTGTTGTTTCTGTCTGTTTCTATTGCTATATGCCCATAATTGCAACGTGCCTCACATGTGTCCGATGCATAATACGGCTTCAGAGGATAACAACATGAGAGATGACATTGCCTATAGCGAATCACGCATGTAGCTCTATCAGTACATGCTACCCCCGTGCAATTACCATCCGTGGAATCCCCTGGCTTTAGGTGGATATAACATAGCAATTTCTCTAGATTTTACGATTAGGAAGTTAAGTAGCGAACGCACGTTACCCGTGTAGCGTTATATGATCGTGTGACCTTTGCGGTAGCATTATTTCGCTTACTCCCAGGTCTATTGCATTATTAATTGATACAAATTTATTGAATAATTTTAAACGTAGTGCCCTATAACAACGCATACTTTTTTCTCGCTTACGAAATTTCATTCGGCCTTTGTTTGTTAGTAAAAGCTGGTATATTGCAAAATTATGAAATCGCTCCTGCTGGTGTGTATGTATAAACCATATGTATAACCCATAATGGAAACAACGCGCTTGAGTACAATAGCTGGTCATTAGCTAAAGTGCGAATTCGCGTGTGATTAGGGCTGTTATCCGTCGTACCATGTTCTCGTCTGCGATTGTAATATCTATCTATCCATAAACACTAACTCTAACACGCACGCACGCACGCACACACACACGCACGCACACACGCGCACCCACACATGAACGCGTACACATACATTAATAGTATTATATGGCTGCCGACTGATATGTTTGATATGCGTTAAGCCTAGCGCACACACCCGAGCAAAACACCCTGAACGTGGAGCAAAACGTGTTTCGCTCGATGTTCGTGGCTGTGTGCGGTTCCCGAAACAAAAAACATTGTTCAGCTGAGCGTGTTTCGCTGAACAAGCAATGTTTGATTCGCGGAGCGTGTTTTCGCCTGCATGAGCGTACGTTTTGCTCGGGTGTGTGCGTCAATCGTTCTGCTACACAGCGAAACGCCACAGACGGTCTCCAATCAATATCCTTAAAAATATCACATGACACACAAAATTGTATGTCCATTGGATGGCTATTTTTAATGTCATGTGATAGCGGCGCTTTACGCAGTCTTTCTGTATGTTTTGCTCAGCTGTGTGCTGTGTCGGGTGGCGTGTATGCGCTTGCTCGCCGAGCAGAACGCGAAACGCTGGAAAACAAAATTTCCCGTTTTGCTCGGGTGTGTGCGCTAGGCTTTAGGCATAGTAGACACGAGAACGTCGGGAGCAGTCTATATGACACGGTTGGATAATACTACCTTCAACAGGTCGGTTTTGCAACCCGTGGTTTCACTTCCATAAACCGCAATTTTGCGCTTATTGTTGCTATAGAAACAGAATTACTCGTAAAACGTAGATGTGCCTACGGCTTTCCTGATTTTATTTCAAACATACGCGTAAAGCGCTTTGTGTGTTTCACTCTATCGTATCCGATTTTGGGGATTAATGGTTTTTTAAAGGAGATGTCATGCAGCCGCATACGTATTTTCAAGATTCCCTTTGACATTCATCGTTTTCTAGCTTATAACTGCTTCTAAACGTGTTTAATCGTCATTTCTATAGACTTTGTGCTGAGTTGACCCCGTGAGAAGAGACTGTCATGGATTCGATTTTGGTTAAGCAACTGGTTGAAACAAAATGCTAACCTGTTTAGAACTGGCATAGGAAACGAGTAATCAGTCTATGTTAGGTTACGTTTCTCCGGTTGTTGTTGTTGTTGTTGTTGTTGTTGTTGTTGTTGTTGTTGTTGTTGTTGTTGTTGTTGTTGTTGTTGTTGTTGTTGCCGTACGTATAGCCGCAGAGTGCGACACAGGAGCTACAATACAAATTAAGACAATACTTATTATATAGCACGACGAATGACAAAGAATAATATACGTAACAGACGCGGCTTTGTGGTTGCGAACACCCTCCGTAGCTGATATAGATAAACATCGTCATAATTATAGAATTATTGTGCATGACTTACCGACCGAGTCCGCTTGCCGTGCAGCATCTCGTCCCGTAGTTGTATGACATCCAGGATACGGCCCCGGTTAGTTTTTAGTTGGTTTAATTGGTTTTCCATCCGTTATGTTGTCGCGTCAGCCGAAATGGCCGAGTAGAGTTGTTTATATTGCAACTTATTTTGGTCGTTCGCGTGGAGGTGAGAACGCAATTTCTGAGTTGCGCCTTCGTATAATTATACATCGCAGGTGATTCACGTTCTATCACTTGTGAGGCGAATCTCTGGTAATAGACTATATGAGGCAGGTGTCCCGGGTGGTGAGCGAACCTCTCCATCATGGCAAGTATACATCGTATTAATTCTTACTTGTATTTTGCTCTTGTGGTCAATATTTTGCATTGACAGTACTCACGATTGTAAATAGTGCTTCCTACGTCACCCTCTTCTACTGCTTGATGATTGATCCGGTAGTTAAAGTTGATGATGCCTACGGAAATTCGTTGCTCTTATATTCAATAGTTCATCAATCAATCATTTAATATCAATGTTCTCTTCTTCTTCTTCTTCTTCTTCTTCTTCTTCTTCTTCTTTATCTTCTTCTCCTTCTACTGAACAGGGTACCTCTAGTATAAAATCGCACACTGTGGCATTACGTCAATCGTAATTACGCTGAGGCTGACCGCTGCCAGAGTGTTTCACGACCTCGGTTGGTCTTTTACGTCCGCGTTACTGAAGATGGGTCCACAATAATTTTTTTGTACGTGGTCATCCGAGCCACGAGAGATTCACAGTCCCCCAATGCTGAGAGCCAAGTTTTTTTTTATACCATCTTGAGAAAATTCACTGTTCTGACCGGAATATGATCTCACAGCTTGATCGTGATTCAGTCTATAATTCGTGGTTTTGTATTTAGCAACATTAAAATGGCGATAAATACGCGAGCTAGTCACGTATTATTACCGGCCAAATAAGAAAAATATAAATATAATAATGTCAATCAGAAATTTCCAGAAGGATAACACGCATCGTACGTTTGCTGAGTCTGCCACGCAATGCATATTTGACATTCAATCATGTAAGCAGGGGCGCGTTAAACATTGAAAATTGATTAAGCCTACATTAAAAATTTAACACCATAAACATTCTTCATCAACGCTGTAAAAATACAACACTTGTAAATAAAATTAATATAAGCAAAGCGGGAAGGCTAATTAAGACGAAAATAGTCAAATTAATTTTAATAAAATCAGTGAATATTTTGAATTGAACAAATATATAAAACGCAAAGATAACCATTGAACGGTTATATTATCCCAGTAAAGTAATCAAATGTGTAACTTGTGTAACTGCTGCAATGTTCATATCAAATCCGGAAAATACTAAACAAAATAAAAAAGTTGAGATTTTAAATATCTCTATTAGGCGGACTACACAAAAATAAATAACAGACTGTTAGTAATCATGTGTTACAGAAAATATGCCTAACCAAATCTAATTATCAAAAGTCATACGAACGCAGGTCTTAGCACAGGTGACACAAGATCAGTCTACAAACGCATCCGCACAGAGATACCCCACTCTCTCTCTCTCTCTCTCTCTCTCTCTCTCTCTATGTGTGTGTGTGTGTGTGTGTGTGTGTGTGTGTGTGTGTGTGTGTGTGTGTGTGTGTGTGTGTGTGTGTGTGTACGCACGCGTGTTTGCCGTATATATACACGCGTCGATTAAGCTGTCCGTCAACACATGCCACGACGCGACACAACCTCTCTCACACACGCACGCGCGCGCGCACACGGCGAGCCAGGCTAGGCTAAAATGTCCACGATGCGACAGGGAGGCGAATACTGATGAGGATGCTGATGATGACAGGAGAGGGCATACACGCGCACGGATCGCTACCTCTCTACAGTACATGTCAGGTAAAATCAACATCGCTCTCAGCTGCCGGTTGATTGCACGTGGTTGTTTAAAAGAAATTGCATACAGATTCGTTGATCGCGCGCAAATATTCGTAACATTTGGTTGATTACGGGCAATTTTGTTGATTGTAGTCAAATTTTCTTGTCGCGCGAACGACGCCTTATATAGTAGATATTATATCGTAGATTCTTGACAGCCTTTGATGACGGCGCCTGTTTACATTCGTGAAAATTGATAAATATCGTACTTACTTGCCTGCTTACTTATATGCCTACTTGCCGGCTTAAAATTTTGATCATGGGATAAGACAGCTGACTAGCAGGCATGCCGTAACTAATATGAACTGCCCCGTACCACTGCCGACTAGGCCCCTATCTATATTCTTTACCCCAACGTTGGCTACCAATGGATCGTTCGCTCAGCTATACAATATTACCATGGGAGCAAATAATAGGGGAGCATGTCACTTCAAAACAAGGAACGTTACTTGTTACGTTACGTTACTGTATTTACCATAAACATCATTGCTACTGTTATTACTATTGCTGTAGCCTGGTATTTACATCGGCTTTTGGTATTATAGTATATATAGGGTGTGATGATTAACACACAGTACGTTGTTGTTGTTGTTGGATGATAATTGGTTAGGGATCGTCTGATTTTGAAACGGCAAACATGGCGGATGCATGATATGAGAGTATATTCATGCCTGTAGAGCATTATGTTATTAATGCAGTATTCGTGGTAATTATGTTATTCATAGAGCATGCATGGTAATAGAGTATTATGTTATTCATAGAGCATGCATGGTAATAGAGTATTATGTTATTCATAGAGCATGCATGGTAATATAGAGTATTATGTTATTCATAGAGCATGCATGGTAATAGAGTATTATGTTATTCATAGAGCATGCATGGTAATATAGAGCATTATGTTATTAATGCAGTATTCGTGGTAATTAATGGTTAATTCATAGAGCATTGCATGCATAGGTAATAGAGTATTATGTTTATTCATAAGAGCATGCATGGTAGATAGAGTATTATGTTTATTATAGAACATGCATGGTAAAATAGGAGTATTATGTTATTCATGAAGGCATGCATGGTAATATAGCATATTATTATTCATAGAGGCATGCAATGGTAATATAGAGTATTATGTTATTCAATAGAACGATAGCATGGTAATCAGAGTATTATGTTATTCGTTAAAGAGCCATTAAGCATGGTAATAGAGATTATGTTTATTCCATGAGAACATGGCATGGTAATAGAGTGATGGATGTCAGTGCATGAGCAGCATCGCACTGGATAATGATAGAGTATTATGTGTATCTATGCATACTCGTGTATTATTTATTCATAGAGAGCATGCAGGTAATATGAGTATATGTTATTCATAGAGCATGCATGGTAATAGAGTATTATGTTTTCATGAGCAGTGCATGGTAATATATGAAGCATGAAATGTTATTAAATGCAGTATTCGTGTAAATTATGTTATTCATAGAGCAGCATGGTAATTAGAGTATTATGTTTATCATAGAGCAATGCATGGGTAAGAGAGTATATTTAACTTTATTCATAGAGCATGGGCATGTAATAATGAGCATTATGTTATTCATAGAGCATGAATGGTAATAGAGTATTATGTTATTCATCAGAAGGCATGCATGGTAATAATAGAGCAATTTATGTATTAATGCAGGTATCGTGTAATATGGTTTAATTCATAGAGCAGCATAGGTCAATAGAGTATTATGTTATTCATAGGGCATGCATGGTAATACGAGTATATTTATTCATAAAGCATCGCATGGTAATAGAGTATTATGTTATTCATAGAGTCATGCCTGGTAATACGAGTATATTTATTCATAAAG
>NW_014577155.1:425992-427727 GCF_000485595.1 Priapulus caudatus
TCTATCTCCCGTTCTCTCTCTCTCTCTCTTTTTATCTATCTATCTATCTATCTCTCATTCTCTCTCTCTTTATCTATCTATCTATCTATCTCCCGTTCTCTCTCTCTCTCTCTTTTTATCTATCTATCTATCTATCTCTCATTCTCTCTCTCTTTATCTATCTATCTATCTATCTCCCGTTCTCTCTCTCTCTCTCTCTCTCTCTCTCTCTCTCTCTTTCTCTCTCTCTCTCTCTTTTTATCTATCTACCTATCTATCTCTCATTCTCTCTCTCTTTATCTATCTATCTATCTATCTCCCGTTCTCTCTCTCTCTCTCTCTCTCTCTCTCGCTCTCTCTTTCTCTCTCTCTCTCTCTTTTTATCTATCTACCTATCTATCTCTCATTCTCTCTCTCTTTATCTATCTATCTATCTATCTCCCGTTCTCTCTCTCTCTCTCTCTCTCTCTCTTCTCTCTTCTCTCTCTCTCTCTCTCTCTCTCTCTCGCTCTCTATTTCTCTCTTTCTCTCTATATCTTGCTGTCTCCCCCTCTCTCTCTCTCTCTCTCTCTCTCTCTCGCTCTCTCTTTCTCTCTCTCTGTCTCTCTCTATCTCTATCTCTCTCTTTCTCTCTCGCTCTCTATCTCTCTCGCTCTCTCGCTCTCTATCTCTCTCTCTCTCTCTCTCTCTCTCTCTCTCTCTTTCTAGCTGTCTCTAATTCACCTCCGTAGTTTCTCGTTAGAGTCCCTTCGTATAGATCTGTATAAAGAGTCTAGAATTTCGCCTGTGAGTACACAAGTAAGTGGTTAATGCGTTTCTACTGTCAATGATATCCGCACACAACGTTCTCTCCTACATACTATAACATCGTCAGTCTGTTTCTTCTCTGCTCCCGTAGACCCCAGTCGGATCCGCGGATCGTATAGCCTGCGATGCCCTTAGTAACAACACCCCGATGTACGTTATTCTAACAGGGAGTTCTATTCAGCTGTTGCGTTGACAAAGCGGTGACGCTGGCTTCATATAGAACGCGCAGATCTAGTGATCTATGGTGCAAAGCTTTAAAACCCCATATATATATATATATATATATATATATATATATATATAATGATCATACATTAATAATATGCCTTATTATAATTTACTAATTATAATAGTATAAATAAGAAAATTGTAATAGTATATTATAGTATAGTATAGAATATTGTATTAGAATAGTAATAGTATAGAAAAGATAATAGTAAAAAAAAAAATAATATACTAACTATAATAAGATTATAGAGTGTCTAATAAGACTACTCTGTATATTACTCTCTTTTGCCAAATATATATACTCGAGTCAAAAGCACGCATTCATAAGTTTATTATTAATCAATTTTTTTACGTTGGTTTACCCTGATATATTTACCTGAGTACACTCTATTATAAGGTTACAGACCATCGACTCTGCTCCGTGCTGCATCGCAGAGTGGCAAGCTAGGCCACATAACAGAACACTGTAAATACAACACTGAATATTTTATAGCTGAAATTAGGCACGTTTATCATAGAACGAGGGCAAACAAAATGGTCTGCCGATCAGCTGATGTAATCACGCAACGCACACACACACACACACACACACACACACACACACACACACACACACACACACACACACACACACACACACACACACACACACACACACACACACACGACGACTACACACACGACACGACACACACACACACACACACACACACACACACAC
>NW_014577155.1:429313-433593 GCF_000485595.1 Priapulus caudatus
AACTGTTAACGTTACCGTACCGTTACGTTCCTACTACTCGGTCTTCGTGTATCTTCGTACTTATCTTAGTCTACACACACACACACACCACACACACACACACACACACACACACACACACACACACACACACACACACACACACACACACACACACACACACACACAAACACACATACACACACACACACACACCGGCGACACAGCAGCAATGAATGTCACACACCTCTACATGACGATGAACAACGCGACGGCTGGCTGTGACCAGTGTGACGTCATCGTAGCGGGACATGACGACACCCTCTACCCGCCCGCCATCCTCGTCATCGGCAAGATCGTCACGATATTCGGCATTCTATTCGGCGGCACAGCGAATCCGCTCATCCTCGTCACCATAGCAACAAACCGAAGTCCGCACGGGCGCTTTAACCCGCTCATCACGAATCTGTGCGTGCTGGACACGGTCTACTGCTGCTGCCTCGCACCGACGCTCTGCGTGCAGTTCTTTTACGGCCGACTCGCCGTGGACACGAAGTTGTGCAAGGTTCTACCGTTCTTTACCTACTGGATGCTCAACTCTACCGTCATCACGCACACCAGCATCGCCATCAACAGGTACGTGCGCATCGCACGACCGGCGAGCTACAGTCGACTCTACGGCCGCCGACAGATGGCGCTGAATATCGTCGCCTGCTGGGCGATACCGTTCGTGCCGCTGCTGCTTCCGCTCTTCAACATCCTGAACTGCTACGGGTTTGATCCCGTACTGCGCATGTGCACGCTCGTCTGCCATGAGCGTCTGCTGTCAAAGGTCGTGCTGCTCTACCTGCCGGTCGTCGTCTCGCTCGCCGCCTACGTCAGAATCATCGTCATCGTGCGGCGCTCGCGCAAGAAAGTCAAACCAGGGGGCGTTGGATCGCCCTCTGGCATCACCGTCAGTCACATCTCGGGCGCGCTGCCGACTGCAAAGTCGATTACGGTACGAACGTTAGCGCCACCGCCGACCCCGATGCTAGCGCCACCACAGCCGCCGACATCGACGCCGACGCCGACACGCACGCCATCACCGACGCTAGCGCCACCGCAGTCGCCGACGCTACGACTACCAACGATGCTGACGCTAGCGCCACCGCAGTCGCCGACGCTAGCGCCACCGCAGTCGTCGACGATAACGCCACCACAGTCGCCGACGCTAGCACCACCGCAGTCACCGACGCTAGAGCATCTGCAGCAGTTGCCGACGCTAGAGCTACAACCGACGCGCCCGCCGTCTCCCTCGCCGACGCTGCCTCCTCCTCCTCCTCCGCCGCCGCCGACACAGAGGCGACCGGAGTCGAAGCTTCTACAGATGACGCTGAGCATCTTCGCCGTGTTCTGCTTCAGCTTCTTTCCGTTCAGCATCTTCAGCCAGGTGGGCACGCGCGCCGTGATGGAAGCGCATGCCGTCACTCGCATGCTCGTCATACTGTCGCCGAGCGTCGACCCACTCATCTACGTGCTCACGAACAGGGCCATGCGACGCGCAGTGCGAAACCGCACGCGCTGCCTGTGGGAGTGGTGAAGGCAGGGTGTTGGTTGCGGGAGGGTGGCGTGTAGCGGGGGGGGGGGTGCCTGCGTGTGGTAGTGGTGAAGGCAGGGTGTTGGTTGGGGGAGGGTAGCGTGTAGCGGGTAGGGGTGCCTGCGTGTGGTAGTGGTGAAGGCAGGGTGCTGGTTGGGGAAGGGTAGCGTGTAGCGGGTAGGGGTGCCTGCGTGTGGTAGTGGTGAAGGCAGGGTGCTGGTTGGGGAAGGGTAGCGTGTAGCGGGTAGGGGTGCCTGCGTGTGGTAGTGGTGAAGGCAGGGTGCTGGTTGGGGAAGGGTAGCGTGTAGCGGGTAGGGGTGCCTGCGTGTGGTAGTGAGTGAAGGCAGGGTGTTGGTTGGGGAGAGTGGGCGTGTGGGGTGCCTGCGTGTGGGAGAGGTGAAGGCAGGGTGTTGGTTGTCGGTAGGGGGGCGTGTGGGGGTGCCCTGCGTGTGGGAGTGGTGAAGGGCAGGGTGGCTGGTGGGGTGGGTGGCGTGTAGCGGGTGGAGGGGGGGGGTGCTTGAGCGTGTGTGTAGTGGTTAAGGCAGGGTGTTGGGTGGGAGAGGGTGGCGGTGTAGGGGTAGGAGTGCTTGTGTATGGTAGTGGTGAATACAGGGTGTTGGTTGGGGAGGGTGGCGTGTGGGGGTGCCTGCGTGTGGGAGAGGTGAAGACAGGGTGTTGGTTGGGGAGGGTGGCGTGTGGGGTGCCTGCGTGTGGAGAGGTAAAGACAGGGTGTTGTTGGGGAGGGTGGCGTGTGGGGTGGCCTGCGTGTGGAGCAGGTGGAAGACAGGGTGTGGTTGGGGAGGTGGCGTGGGGGGGGGTGCCTGCGTGTGGGAGAGGTGAAGACAGGGTGTGGTTGGGGAGGGTGGCGGTGTGGGGGTGCCTGCGTGTGGGAGAGGTGAAGCACACGGTGTTGGTTGGGCGGAGTGCCGTGGGGGGGGGGTGCCTGCGTGTGGGAGAGGTGAAGACAGGGTGTTGGTTGGAGAGGGTGGCGTGTGGGGGTGCCTGCGTGTGAGAGAGGGGAAGGCAGAGTGTTGGTTGGGGAGGGTGGCGTGTGGAGGTGCTGCGTGTGCTAGTGGTGAAGGCAGGGGTGTTGGGTGGGAGAGGGTGGCGTGTGGGGGTGCCTGCGTGTGGAGAGGTAAAGACAGGGTGTTGGTTGGGAGGTGGCGTGTGGGGGTGCCTGCGTGTGGGGAGAGGTGAAGACAGGGTGTTGGTTGGGGAGGTGGCGTGTGGGGTGCCTGCGTGTGGGAGAGGTGAAGACAGGGTGTTGGTGGGAGAAGGGTGGCGTGTGGGGGTGCCTGCGTGTGGGAGAGGTGAAGACAGGTGTTGTTGGGAGGTGGCGTGTGGGGTGCCTGCGTGTGCCAGTGGTGAAGGCAGGGTGTTGGTTGGGGAAGGGTAGCGGTGTAGCGGGTGTAGCGGGGGGGGGCTGCGTGTGGTAGTGGTGAAGGCAGGGTGTTGTGGGAAGGTAGCGTGTATAGCGGTGTAGGCGGGGGGGCTGCGTGTGGTAGTGTGAAGGCAAGGGTGTTGGTGGGCAGGGTAAGCGTGTATAGCGGGTGTAGCGGGGGGGGGCTGGCGTGTTGATAGTGGTGAAGGCAGGCTGTTGGTGGGGAAGGGTAGCGTGTGCTAGTGGTGAAGACAGGGTGTTGGTTGGGGAGTGGCATGTAGCCGTGTGCGTAGTGCGTGTGCGATGAGACGTTTCACATATTTACGGAAAGTGCACAACAACTCCTGTACCTAATTATGTTTAAAGAGAAAGGCAGTCAGCGTTGAAGCTAAATATGGTTCATGTGAAAAAATCTACGTGAGTATATATGCATACATATGTATGCGTGTATGTAATATAATATATATGCTGTAATAGTTGTGTTGTCATTGATGTCTAATGTGTGATATTCATTGCTGTTTTATGTGGCATAAGTGCGGAATCTGTTTACATCGCTTGTTCTGTGCATATCTTTATACGTAGGTCGACCGCAGAATTTTATCGCTAAACAAAAATAAGAGCGCACTATTTAAGAAATGGCTGCTTCTTGTTGTTACTTAAACTTCTTTTATTTTATATATAAACATTATTATTAATAATTAATTAATTATTATTATTTTATTATTACTATAACTGTGCCGTTGCCTGCCTTGCGTGTATCTCTCAGGTAAAGCTCCCTTAAAGAGAAATATATTTCTAACGAATGATCTATAAAGAATACATAATTATATTCTCTCTATATATATCTGTTATCTGTGCTCAGATGTGGACGACGTCCTATAATAAATTACTGTGTTCAATCGAAATATACTTTGCTATATATTGAGTATGAGAATCGTAAACACCACACACGTCCACGCACGCCCACACACACACACACCACACACACACACACACACACACACACACACACACACACACACACACACACGCACACACACACAACACCACACACACAGCACACACAGACCCCCCCTCCCCACACACGCCACACACACCTACATACACACACACACCACACACACACACACACACACACAACACACACGACAACACACACACACCACACACATCACCGCATGTATAGTAGTCCGTATAGTATATAGTGAGCAACATATAGTATTCTATATAGCTTAGTAGTCAGTAGTAGTCGTAGTAGTAGTAGTAGGCCTAGTAGCAGCGCAAATAGCATATAATGTATATGTATATATATGTATATGATATATATAGTATTAATACTAT
>NW_014577155.1:433618-435762 GCF_000485595.1 Priapulus caudatus
GTTCATTGACAGATATTGGGCTGCGCGAACACAGGTTTACACACGTTTAACGATTAAATGTGGGGTGACTAGGCACTTTAAGCGTAGCTCTCCGGTTAAATTACACGTAAACATTAATGCGCCTCAGCGCTTATGATTATTCAGTGACTGGCGATCATATACTCTCTAATTTAAATCGACAATTCAGCAAAGTGACTATTTTCATAGCATTTGATAAGCTGGACATGTTATGCTGCATATACATATTGAATCGTATATGAAAGACATGTCGCCATCTATTTGGCTGATTTCAATTTATTAGAGCTGTGTCAGCTAGGGCTCCCTAATTATTTTTTAACAGAGGTATATGATTAGGCATTTGTAAGTAATATTTTGCGCGCAAGGAATATGTCCTCTGCCTGTTTAAAAGTATAATTTCAACAAATATGTCAACAAAATATTGAGCTATGGCAGATATTGGGGCCCTGCGCTGAACACAGGTCTCCGCTAAGATATTTAACTTGTTATTTAGGAGTTGCATTAGCTAGTGCTCGCGTCTGGATAATGAACAAAGCTATAGCGGAATTCATGTGTGTGTGTGTGGTGTGTGTGTGTGTGTGTGTGTGTGTGTGTGTGTGGTGTGTGTGTGTGTGGTGTGTGTGAGTGTGTGTGTGGTGTGTGTGTGTGGTGTGGTGTGTGTGTGTGTGTGTGTGCGTGCGTGTGTGCGTGTGGGCGCGCGTGTATGCATGTATGCGTGTATGTGTCTGTGTACGTGTGTGTTCGTGGGCGTGAGTGTTTGGTGGCGTGGCGTGGCGTGTGTGTGCGTGCGGTGTGTGTATAGTGTGTGCGTGCGTGTGTATGGTGTGCGTTGTGTTGTGGCGCGTGGTGTGTATGCGTGTTTTGGGTGTAAGTGCGGTTGCGTAGTGGCGTGGCGTGTGTGACGCGTGCGGTGGTGGTACGTGCGTAGGTATGTGTGGAAGGTAGGCTATACGCATAGGAACTCACTTCGAATATGTACCTCTAAACGAGAACATTCGCTTTGTTTTGAATCTATTAAATTGGGTTAATTGATTGATTGATTGATTGATTGATTGATTGATTGATTGATTGATTGATTGATTGATTGATTGATTGATTGATTGATTGATTGATTGATTGATTGATTGATTGAATGAATGAATTATTGATTGATTGGTTATTTTTTTACTGAGATCATTATCAAAGCGTAAATTACAAACAAATCATAATAAGTTGATAAATAAAATATGCAGCACAAAAAGCAAACGCAAACGTCTCGCGTTCTTGTTTATGCACATAACATTAACCTGTACATTACATTAACCACGTGTGTGATAGTGCGTTCTCATTCGCCAGCCACCTCAACATTTTCGTCTGCTAGTGCGAATCACGTGACCTCATCTTTGAAAACATTGGCGGATTTTGTACATTTCAGACGGAGGAATCATGAATCGTAAGTTTAATTGTTTCTATTCACTTACTGCAGTCAGATATTGCAAATACTATGGTAATAATATATTCTGCTTTTGTACGCCCTGATAGATATGTAATTCGCAATTAAGATAGTTGTAGAGCTAACATCGAAGACTGCAATATCAATCACTGAGAAGTACATGCACGAGAGATCCAAAGATATATATATATATACAAAGCGATACAAAGTAAAATTAACGCCCCTTTCCTGTAATTTTTTTATTACGTTTTACGTAATGAATCATAGGTAAACTAAGGCATGCGAATGTTTAATTTTCATGATTCGAGCGAGTTCTATACCTTCTACGTACGCCTCTCTCACTTATATATAATTATATACTCCCGATATCATGATTCTGCCCAAACACAAGTGTCTACATGTACGGTTGCACATTGGAACAATTGCCGGTATACGTCTACATTAGGCCTACTTTAGTATATTTTCATTTTCTCAAGATCATTAGCAGCTTAGGCAAGTCCCACTCTAAGTACAAGTTTGTATATATATAGTATTCGCATTTGTATTAGCTGGTATATTGATGTTTAACTAAATAGACTTGGTAATACTTTGCGATATGAGATAATGACTCTAATATAATGACTCTATAGCCCAATTCCCAACTATAAGCTATACTTACTAACACAATATTGATTAATGGGACAACGTATTCACT
>NW_014577155.1:435787-443297 GCF_000485595.1 Priapulus caudatus
GGTCTTAATTAAAAACATCGCTAATTAAATCATTAAAATATATTACTAAATATTAATAAATAGTTGATTATTGTTATTATGTATCTCATCGTGGTGTTGCGTCCCGTCGCGTGTCACTGCCCGTCGCAATGATTGGATTCATCCCAGGCTCTGGTAACTCGGTGGTGAACTGCGCAAAATGGTGGATTACTTAATATTTTAATGGTTTCTCCGCCTCTCTCTCCACACCCTACGTTCCCCCACCTCTCAGCTCTGCAGTCTTTGTTTCAGGCGCCATGCATAAAGGCGACATTTTTGTTTGTTGTTCTCTGCTACCAAGATATAAAATAAAGGGGTAAAAAACAAACGGGGGGTATGGGAGTCCTCCCCCAGACAATTTTTAAAATGTTGATCACAGGAGATGGTATTTGAGGCACCTTTAAGTACATGTACAGCCTTCATTCTGAGTAGAACAATTCTTTTTTTTTCCTTTTTTTTACTTTCGGATTAACAGGGAGGCAATGGCTTCTTTTGGCCCCCCCTAACTACGCCACTGTGTTCTGCTGGCAAGTGTCACTAGAATTGATCCTTTTTGATAGTTGGAGATTGCTATCATATCCACGCTGAGTCGAATCGGCTTCGATAGTATGAAAACTACGACGCCATTTACTTTACACGCAATTTCCATCACGGCAGGCTACAGTCCGTTATACTATAGAGTCTATCCCTCTGCTGTTTGTTCGAGCGTGATGTCCGTACGTGTGATGTCCGCACGTGTGATGTCCGTACGTGTGATGTCCGTACGTGTGATGATATAAACAAAAAGCAGAGGAAATGTGTAAATCTACAGACCACTCTAGCGAACAGGACGAATTATGCTTGTTTAGCGAGTCAATCTTCAACTGTCAACATCTTACCTAACTTCAAACGCAACATATAGGTGTACTAAAAACAAGATCTAGTGCAAAACGTTAATCTTTACTGTAAAAATGACAGAGCTAAACTCATAAAATTGCAAGTGGCGATGAAACTATTATACATGCAGTCATGCAAAAGTTTTTGTTTTGACATATGGTATCACAGCTTACTTATTTATCCAAATTTAATCATTTGCCAGGTGGAATACTGCAATAAATAAAGGAAGAGCAGTTTTTCGCATATTTTGTTAGTTTCGCATCTTTTATGAGAAGAAGAAGCTCAACATTCCTCATTTATATGTTGTTGAGGCTGTGAGGCGAGCAAAGTGACTGCAATAACTAAACAGCAATTTTTTAAGTTAGGCCACATTTTTATTGTTATAATGCTGTATATCCTCCTTGTTTTTCTTTTGATGAGATTGCATGACTTGTCCAAAGAAATTGCATTAATTTAAGAGCAACTATAAATTGGTTTCAATTTGTTTAATATTTCAATATTGTCGTATATAAAGTTCCGTGGAATTGTTTTGGGTATAGCTTTAATACTTGTAACTGGACTACAACCAAACAGACTTTTTGGTCATATTATTGCGCATAGTTTGCCTTTGTCAGTGTAAATCATCTATTTATTAGTTTGGCACTGACGTGGTCAGACTGGTCAGTGCACCTGCGAAATCCTGGTGCTTTGCGTGTTTTCGGTTTACACGCACGCACGCACGGGCTCACGCACGCACGCACGCACCCACGCACGCACGCACGCACGCACGCAGGCACGCACGCACGCACGGGCGCACGCACGCACGGGCGCACGCAAGCACTCGCGCGCGCACACGCACACACACACACACTCTCGGAGTATGTTCTCTATTAAACTGTGAAACGTTAGATGAACACGCAAATAAGAACATTTTAAGAGCAAGTTATTACTGGTCATCTAATTAATATAAAAGTAGAGAAGCAAAGTCCACAATTATGGGCCAGGGGTATAAGGGGGGACCTCGGAAGATAGATAGATAGATAGATAGATAGATAGATGGAAAGAGAGCGAAAGACAGAGCGAGAGAGCGAGAGAGAACGACTATCGAGTACGCACAGCCAATCTTCCTGCCCGCGCTACTGCTGCGCGTCTGTCTGCATGTACGCACGATAGCTAGATACGAATACAATCTCTCCGCCATCATCATCACATCGTGAAGGAATATACACGAACTCGATCTAGCGCGTAAATATACAGAGACTAACATCCCACGGCCACCCGCGCGCTGACAGCACGTGAAACCACCATTTGCATGTTGCCTATACTATAATTTACGTGTGTGTTTACTACTTGCGTATACACTCCTACTATACGTTCGCATGCTTTTACGAAGGTCGCCGGTGGGACTCGGCACGACTGAAAGGTGTCAGCAAAATGTAATCAAGATGTAATCATCAGCAGAAATCTTGGACATGATCACCAAGGATTCTGCGCCTCGTACACGAGACTGCCGAGTGAATCGGAGTTCTATAGAATCACCATAGAAAACGTTGACATGGTCGCCAGCTGAGGATGTACGCGTCTATGGGACGTGAGACCAAAAGTGAACGACCGACGTAATCACCAGAGGAATCTTGAACACAATCACCAAAATGTCTGCGCCTTGGATGTACGACTGACAGCGTGCGGCTGTTGTAATCGTCCGTATAAACAGCACCGGCATTAGTTACTCAGTCCTCTTCAACCCAGACGAGACATCGGGTAGCAGCAGCAGCAGCAGCAGCAGCAGCAACAACAACAACAACAGCAGCAGCAGCAGTAGTAGTAGTCGTCGTCGTAGTAGTAGTAGTAGTAGTCGTCGTCGTCGTCGTCGTCGTCGTAGTAGTAGTAGTAGTAGTAGTAGTAGTAGTAGTAGTAGTAGTAGTAGTAGCCGCTAACCTAGCTAACTAAACAGAAATCTCGGAGCAGAAAGACTAAAAAGGCGTTGCGTCTGTCGTTCTCTCTGCAATCTATGCGGTTTACTGGCTTCAGTGTTAGTTGTTCGTTGGCTTTAATTACTAGCAAATTTAAAAGAATTCGATTGTATATAAATGGATTGGTATATATTTCACAACTCTGCCGTGTTGTCCCGGAAGTCCCGGTATTTTCTATGTAATCTATGAGGTTTGTTGGCTTCAGAGTATATTGATGGCTTTAATTACTACTCAATTTATGGGAATACCATTATATATATATAATTGAATCTGTATACATTTCACAACTTTACGGTGTTAGCCCGGACTCTGTGTCTGACATTTTCTCTGCATTTCGTGTGTTATATTGGCTTCTTAATTGCGTGTGTTAATTGCGTATGTTAATTACGTGTGTCAATTGCGCTCGTCTAGTCCTACTCGTGTTGCCTGCTGATTTTTCTCGAGATCAGCATAATTTTAAATTACACATTTATAGTCTGCTAAAGGTTGCTCTTGCGCAGCTGATAAGGCAACCTTTCACACGCTTCTTCCCACAGACGTTATGTAATCTCTATTAAAACATGTAATCTCTATTATATGTCTTATAATATCGGCAAACGGGCGCCATGTAATGATTTTGTTGCGGAATACAGTTACAAACCTTTTATGGAAGATTGCTTAGAAACGTTAGAGCACAGTACGTCTGAACACAGCAGGAATACGTTATCTGGAAAATAGACTGTTTATAATTAATTTGTTGAGATCTACAGATAAAGCCCGTTCTTCCTAAATGAGAAAAAACTCTTATTATTTTAATTAAAAACTTCGGTAATGAAATCAGTAAACTATATTACTAAAATTATTAAATAGTTTATTATTGTTATGATGTATCTCATCGTGGTCTTAATTAAAAACATCGCTAATTAAATCTTTAAAATATATTACTAAAAATTATTAAATAGTTTATTATTGTTGTGATGTATCTCATCGTGGTCTTAATTAAAAACATCGCTAATTAAATCATTAAAATATATTACTAAATATTAATAAATAGTTTATTATTGTTATTATGTATCTCATCGTGGTCTTAATTAAAAACATCGCTAATTAAATCATTAAAATATATATACTAAATATTAATAAATAGTGATTATTGTTATTAGTATCTCATCGTGGTGTTGGCGTCCGTCGCGTGTCACTGCCCGTCGCAATGATTGGATTCATCCCAGGCTCTGGTAACTCGGTGGTGAACTGCGCAAAATGGTGGATTACTTAATATTTTAATGGTTTCTCCGCCTCTCTCTCCACACCCTACGTTCCCCCACCTCTCAGCTCTGCAGTCTTTGTTTCAGGCGCCATGCATAAAGGCGACATTTTGTTTTGTTGTTCTCTGCTACCAAATATAAAATAAAGGGGTAAAAAACAAACGGGGGGTATGGGAGTCCTCCCCCAGACAATTTTTAAAATGTTGATCACAGGAGATGGTATTTGAGGCACCTTTAAGTACATGTACAGCCTTCATTCTGAGTAGAACAATTCTTTTTCCTTTTTTTTACTTTCGGATTAACAGGGAGGCAATGGCTTCTTTTGGCCCCCCCTAACTACGCCACTGTGTTCTGCTGGCAAGTGTCACTAGAATTGATCCTTTTTGATAGTTGGAGATTGCTATCATATCCACGCTGAGTCGAATCGGCTTCGATAGTATGAAAACTACGACGCGCATTTGTTACTTTACACGCAATTTCCATCACGGCAGGCTACAGTCCGTTATACATAGAGTCTATCCCTTGCTGTTTGTTCGAGCGTGATGTCCGTACGTGTGATGTCCGCACGTGTGATGTCCGTACGTGTGATGTCCGTACGTGTGATGTCCGCACGTGTGATGTATGCACGTGTGATGTATGTACGTGTGATGTCCGTACGTGTGATGTCCGCACGTGTGATGTCCGTACGTGTGATGTCCGCACATGTGATGTCCGCACGTGTGATGTCCGTACGTGTGATGTCCGTACGTGTGATGTCCGCACGTGTGATATCCGTACGTGTGATGTATGTACGTGTGATGTCCGCACGTGTGATGTCCGCACGTGTGATGTCCGTACGTGTGATGTCCGCACATGTGATATCCGTACGTGTGATGTCCGTACGTGTGATATCCGTACGTGTGATGTCCGCACGTGTGATGTCCGCACGTGTGATGTCCGTACGTGTGATGTCCGCACGTGTGATGTACGTACGTGTGATGTCCGTACGTGTGATGTATGTACGGTGATGTCCGCACGTGTGATATCCGCACGTGTGATGTCCCGTACGTGTGATATCCGTACGTGTGATGTCCGCACGTGTGATGTCCGTACGTGTGATGTCCGCACGTGTGATGTCCGTACGTGTGATGTCCGCACGTGTGATGTCCGTACGTGTGATGTCCGTACGTGTGATGTATGTACGTGTGATGTCCGCACGTGTGATGTCCGTACGTGTGATGTCCGCACGTGTGATGTCCGCACGTGTGATGTCCGTACGTGTGATGTCCGTACGTGTGATGTCCGCACGTGTGATGTCCGTACGTGTGATGTATGTACGTGTGATGTCCGCACGTGTGATGTCCGTACGTGTGATGTCGCGTAGTGTGATTTCGCGCACGTTGTGATGTCCGCCACGTGTGATGTCCGCACGTTGTGTGTCCGTCCGTGTGATGTCCGTAGCGTGTGATGTATGTACGTGTGATGTCCGCACGTGTAATGTCCGCACGTGTGATGTCCGCACGTGTGATGTCGCACGTGTGATGTATGTACGTGTGATGTTCGCACGTGTGATGTCGCGTACGATGTGATGTCGTACGTGTGATGTCCCCACGTGTGATGTCCGCACGTGTGATGTATGTACGTGTGATGTCCGCGCAGTGTGATGTCCGCAGCGTGTGATGTATGTACGTGTGATGTACGCACGTGTGATTCGCACGTGTGATGTCCGCACGTGTGATGTCCGCACGTGTGATGTCTGTACGTGTGATGTCTGTACGTGTGATGTTCGTACGTGTGATGTATGTACGTGTGATGTATGTACGTGTGATGTCCGTACGTGTGATGTCCGTACGTGTGATGTCCGCACGTGTGATGTCCGCACGTGTGATGTCCGTACGTGTGATGTACGCACGTGTGATGTCCGCACGTGTGATGTCCGCACGTGTGATGTCCGCACGTGTGATGTCCGTACGTGTGATGTCCGTACGTGTGATGTCCGCACGTGTGATGTCCGCACGTGTGATGTATGTACGTGTGATGTATGTACGTGTGATGTCCGTACGTGTGATGTCCGTACGTGTGATGTCCGCACGTGTTATGTCCGCACGTATGATGTCCGCACGTGTGATGTATGTACGTGTGATGTCCGCACGTGTGATGTCGCCGCACGTGTGATGTATGTACGTGTGATGTCCGCACGTGTGATGTCCGCACGTGTGATGTATGTACGTGTGATGTCCGCACGTGTGATGTCCGCACGTGTGATGTATGTACGTGTGATGTCCGCACGTGTAATATCCGCACGTGTGATGTCCGCACGTGTGATGTATGTACGTGTGATGTCCGCACGTGTGATGTCCGTACGTGTGATGTCCGTACGTGTGATGTACGCACGTGTGATGTCCGCACGTGTGATGTATGTACGTGTGATGTCCGCACGTGTGATGTCCGCACGTGTGATGTATGTACGTGTGATGTCCGCACGTGTGATGTCCGACGTGTGATGTATGTACGTGTGATGCCGTCCACGTGTGATGTCCGCACGTGTGATGTATGTACGTGTGATGTCCGCACGTGTGATGTCCGCACGTGGTGGATGTATGTACGTGTGATGTCGCACGTGTGATGTCCGTACGTGTGATGTCCGTACGTGTGATGTACGCACGTGTGATGTCCGCCACGTGTGATGTATGTACGTGTGATGTCCGCACGTGTGATGTCGCACGTGTGATGTATGTACGTGTGATGTCCGTACGTGTGATGTACGCACGGTGTGATGTCGCGCACGTGCGATGTCCGCACGTGTGATGTACGCACGTGTGATGTCCGTACGTGTGATGTCCGTACGTGTGATGTCCGCCCGTGTGATGTTCGAACGTGTGATGTATGTACGTGTGATGTATGTACGTGTGATGTCCGTACGTGTGATGTCCGTACGTGTGATGTCGCAGCGTGTGATGTCGCGCACGTGTGATGTCCGCACGTGTGATGTATGTACGTGTGATGTCCGCACGTGTGATGTCCGCACGTGTGATGTATGTACGTGTGATGTCCGTACGTGTGATGTCCGCACGTGTGATGTATGTACGTGTGATGTCCGTACGTGTGATGTCCGCACGTGTGATGTCCGCACGTGTGATGTCCGCACGTGTGATGTAGTAGGTATCGCACGTGTGATGTCCGCACGTGTTCCGAGTGTGATGTCGCGCACGTGTGATGTCCGTACGTGTGATGTCCGTACGTGTGATGTATGTACGTGTGATATATGTACGTGTGATGTCCGCACGTGTGATGTCCGCACGTGTGATGTCCGTACGTGTGATGTCCGCACGTGTGATGTATGTACGTGTAATGTTTGCACGTGTGATGTCCGTACGTGTGATGTATGTACGTGTGTTGTCCGTACGTGTAATGTCTAAGGGGCGGTAGAAGAAGAATGCA
>NW_014577155.1:443307-464263 GCF_000485595.1 Priapulus caudatus
CTGAAGATAACTGCATAATATAGCTTACTGCGAGAGAGAGAGAGAGAGAGAGAGAGAGAGAGAGAGAGAGAAAGAGAGGAGGTGGGCGACTGAGGAAAGGCAAAAAAGAACATAGCTGTGGGGCCGTAGAAGAAGAAGCAGGCTGAGGGAAGGACAAAGAAGGCCGGCGGATAAGACGGGGTGGGGTGAAAAAGGAGATTTGCGCCCTACATGCTAAGGCGCTCTCCCATTTATAAACACAGGACTACTGATAAGAATTAATTACAGAAATCTGTGCTGAGATACCCCCTAACCATATTAAATACATATTCATCACAAAATATAACTCCTCTGGTGAGATATTGCGCCTGCGCCAACAAACTAACGTAGCCAGATTGTGTACTGAATGGTATATGCAGCAGGCACTTTACATGCAAGACCTTCTTCCTATTTCTTGGGAGAAGCCTACAGATAAAATGTTGCCATATAAATCTATGCTAGAATACCCTTCTCACGATTAAATGCATAATTTTCGCAAAATATTCTTTGTCTCAGGAGATATTACGCATGCGCGAGCACCGTTTCTGGCGTGCAGTGCGGACTGAAGGCAACTGCATTATATAGCTTGCTGAGAGAGAGCTGGGGTGGGAGGCTGAGGAAAGATGGCAGCGAAGATAGCTGAGGGGTGGTAGAAGAAAAAAGAGGCTGAGCGAGGGACAACGGAGGCAAAGAGAAGGCGGGAGGGGATGAAGTAGGATTTTTGCACCCTACAGGCTAGGGCGCTCTCCCAATTATAAACAGAGGTCTACTGATAAGAATTAATTACATAAATCTGTGCTGCTATACCACCTAACCATATTAAATGCATATTCATCATAAAACATAACTCCTCTGGTGAAATATTGCGCATGCACCAACATACTATCGTAGCCAGATTGTGTACTGAATGGTATATGCAGCAAGCACTTTACATTCAAGACCTTCTTCCTATTTTTTGAGAGAGGCCTACAGATAAAATGTTGTCATATAAATCTATGCTAGAATTCCCCCTCTCACGATCAAATGCATAATTTTCGCAAAATATTCTTTTTCTCGGGAGATATTGCGCATGCGCGAGCACCGTTTCTGGCGTGCAGTGCAGACTGAAGGCAACTGCATAATATAGCTTGCTGAGAGAGAGCTGGGGTGGGAGGCTGAGGAAAGGTGGCAGCGAAGATAGCTGAGGGGCGGTAGAAGAAGAAAGGGGCTGAGCGAGGGACAACGGAGGCAAAGAGAAGGGCTGGAGGGGACGAAGTAGGATTTTTGCACCCTACAGGCTATAGGGCGCTCTCCCAATTATAAACAAAGGTCTACTGATAAGAATTAATGACATAAATCTGTGCTGCTATACCCCATAACCATATTAAATGCATATTCATCATAAAATATAACTCCTCTGCGGAGATATTGCGCATGCGCCAACACACTAACGTAGCCAGATTGTGTACTAAACGTGTGATGTCCGCACGTGTGATGTATGTACGTGTGATGTATGTACGTGTGATGTCCGTACGTGTGATGTATGTACGTGTGATGTCCGCACGTGTGATGTCCGCACGTGTGATGTCCGTACGTGTGATGTATGTACGTGTGTTGTCCGTACGTGTAATGTCTAAGGGGCGGTAGAAGAAGAAAGAAGCTGAGCGAGGGACAACGGAGGCAAAGAGAAGGGCGGGAGGGGATGAAGTAGGACTTTTGGACCCTACAGGCTAGGGCGCTCTTCCAATTATAAACACAGGTCTACTGATAAGAATTAATTTCAGAAATTTGTGCTGAGATACCCCCTAACCATATTAAATGCATATTCATCACAAAATATAACGCCTCTGGTGAGATATTGCGCATGCGCCAATACACTAACTTAGCCAGATTGTGTACTGAATGGTATATGCAGCAGGCACCTTACATGCAAGACCTTCTTCCTATTTCTTGGAAGAGGGCTACAGATAAAATGTTATTATATAAATCTATGCTAGAATAGCTCATCTCAAGATTAAGATAATAATTTTCACAAAATATTCTTATTCTCGGGAGATATTGCGCATGCGCGAGCACCGTTTCTGGCGTGCAGTACGGACTGAAGATAACTGCATAATATAGCTTGCTGAGAAAGAGAGGAGGTGGGAGCCTGTGGAAAGGCGGACGGAAAGATAGCTGAAGAGCCGTAGAAGAGGAAGCAGGCTGATGGAAGGACAAAGGAGGCCGGCGTATAGGACGGGAGGTAGTGAAGAAGCAGATTTGCCTCCTACATGCTAGGGCGCTCTCTCAATTATAAACACAGGTGTACTGATAAGAATTAATTACAGAAATCTGTGCTGCGATACCCCCTAACCATACTAAATGCATATTCATCACAATACATAACTCCTCTGGTGAAATATTGCGCATGCACCAACTCACTGACATAGACAGATTGTGTACTGAATGGTATATGCAGCAAGCACCTTACATGAAAGACCTTCTTCCTAATTCTTGAGAAAGGTCTGGGAATAAAATGTTATCATAAGAATCTATGGTAGTATCAGACCTCTCAAGATTAAATGCATAATTTTCGCAAATTCTTCTTCTTCCCTGGATATATTGCGCATGCGCGAGCACCGTTTATAGCGTGCAGTACCGACTGAAGATAACTGCATAATATAGCTTGCTGAGAGAGCGAGAGGAGGTGGGAGACTGTGGAAAGGCAAAAGGAAAGATAGCTGAACGGCCGTAGAAGAGGAAGCAGGCTGAGGGAAGGACAAATGAGGCCGGCGTATAGGACGGGAGGTAGTGAAGAAGCAGATTTGCGCCTACAGGCTACAGGCCTACAGGCTAGGGCGCTCTCACAATTAGAAACACAGATCTACTGATAAGAATTAATTACATAAATCTGTGCTGCGATACCCCCTAACCATATTAAATGCATATTCATCATAAAATTTAACTCTTCTGCGGAGATATTGCGCATGCGCCAACACACTGACGTAGCCAGATTGTGTACTGAATGGTATATGCAGCAGGCACCTTACACGCAAGACCTTCTTCCTATTTCTTGAGAGAGGCCTACGGATAAAATGTTATCATATAAATATTTGCTATAATACCTCCTCTCAAGATTTAATAGATAATTTTCGCAAAATATTCTTCTTCTAGTAGCGGGGTGACATTGCGCTTGTTAACGTCGTTTCATTAACAGGAGCGGAGATAGTGAAGGTGATCAGTCAACGATGAGACGTATGAAATGTCAAATATGAGTTGTAGCAGGGGTACATGTTATACCGTTCTGTCATACTCTTAGTCCGTGTACAAATGAAACGTATCTAGTTATAATATTAGGTTACAGGTACAATATAAATGGATTCGCCGCGTCATTGTGGCACTTGGCAACCGCATTTGCCGTATTAGCTGCAACGTATAGTGTTCGCTATCTGAAAAGGTCAGGGCAGTTTCCATGCTTTTCAGCAGCTTTCGCTGAGAGCTAACAAGTAGGCCCACTCTTCTCAACTCCTATGTGAGAACAAGAATCCAAGAACAAATGTGGATATAATGATGTGCAATAATTACTTGTCCTGTGATGTTTGAATGCTGCTGCTTTTTTGTCATACTAAAATTCTATAGGCTACAAGATTTTTTGTAACCACATGCGATGCCTTTTGTGTGCGTGCCTGCGTACGTGCGTGTGTGTGCGTGTGTGTGCGTGCGCGCGTGTGTGCACGCGTACGTATTTCACAACACCTTGCATAACTCGCCGTTATGTCACGTATAGGCCTACCCATTACTATGATAAGCCAGCCTGCGATATATGAACATCGGCTTATACGAACATAAAAAAGTAACCTTCTCTTCTGAGATGTTGGCCGCGTGCGGTTCGCCATATCTCTCCCTGACACAATTCTACTTGCACTTTTCCCTCGTGAGCGCACCTCTCGAAGCGGGCAACAACAATGCGTTCATTCACGGCGGTGCGATCTCGACAAACTGAAACAGTAATTACACTCTGGCGTTCTTTTTTCTACTAGGTTACGTATCGAGTTTCACGTATGTTTTGCTACAATCATAGGAGAGAGACTCGCCGCTGTCACCGATGGAGAGAGAACGAGAAAGAGACAGAGGGGTGATAGAACACAGAGCGAGGGAGAGGGGGAGACTACTAAGAGGGAGAGAGGAGAGAACGGGAACCAAATAGTATAAGTGAAAAAGAGAGAAATCGAGAAAAAAAAGGAGAGAGAGAATCCGCGCGCGAGATAGAGAAAGTGAGAGAAAATGTTCAAGAACGCAAAGGAAAGAACGAGAGAGAGAGAGAGAGAGAGAGAGAGAGAGAGAGAGAGAGAGAGAGAGAGAGAGAGAGAGAGAGAGAGAGAGAGACATCGTACCTTGTCTCTTACTCGTTACTCGGAATATACAATTAACGTAATTACTACGTACGCGTGTCCATACAACCTACATCACCAAACTACCCGTCATGGCGGATAAAAAAAACCACGCTTTGACTGACTCCTCGCGTCCACGTGGCTGATCCAGTAATATCGACGATGCGACGTACGGAGTCAGTCTAAAGTACCATGCGTAAATGTCAACATCATAGTCTCAGCGCTACGTTGTGTCAGAAAGATTTCGTCGCTGTTGTGAAGGTTTGATCGGGGCTGGGGCGTCATTAGATACGTAATGCAACCTGATTTCCAGCAATCCTGCAACAATACATATTTCCAGGCATGAGTCAGTATTGATCGCGTGAGAACATTTTTTGTTTGTAAATTTATAAGCGATGTGTTGGAGGCTGTAATGTCGTGACAGTGAAGCGGAAGGACACATTCCGATGTTGAGAGAGATTCCCGCCCCTCCCTCTCCCAACTCCAAACACGCGCGCAAATAATTATGCGCGTGTGATGTTATAATCTGTTTTGGCGGGTAAACGGATAACATATCGCAAATCCTGTAGTGATCTTCTTATGCACGACATCACGGCAAAACCGTTACGCGTAGTGAAACATTTAAACGTGGAAAATCAGAATCGCGCCCACATGCACGCCTCCATCTTATGCGCTGGGGCACCGTTTTCAAAAACACGCGATATTTCCCATAGTCGTGACTTTACGATATTTTTGAGGAATGAGTCCCAGACCGGTTATTTCCCATCTTTCACGATGTCTCGAAACTAAACCACACATCGGCAATATAATACAATGTGTGTTTCATATAACACGGCATTTTGGTCCTGAGCCCACACTGACAGGTATAGGCACACATGTACGAGCAGCCTGCACGGCGGCTACACCCACCTAATGGGAATTATAATGACTAGCGGTGCTTTATCGTAACAATCGCTGTCACGAGTGTTCGTCGCGAACCGGAGACGAGCCATTACCGATCGTCGTACTAACAATGATTACGATAGAGCAAAACACGCGCACACGCACACACGCACGCAAGATCACGCACGCAAATAGATAGTATAGACAGCTATATAAAGCAGTATAGCGAAGCTCATGCTAATACGTACAGTAGTTGTATTCAGGTTGATCGTTATAGTTTATTGGCATGTGATTATCAGTATAGAATGATTCATCATAGGCTAGTACAGCACTAAATAGTCCTGGTTATGTATACAACTACTGTCAAGTACTGCACTGCATATAACTGTCACTCCATGGAAACACCAAAAGTGTCCTGTATAGACAATGACTCTAACGAAACCCCTAACGCGGCTGTTAATAGAGGTGGTTTTACTGTATGACTGCCACTCGTGGGAAATGCTGTCAATGCCCATTATAGACTGGTGCCCATTCTATAGAAGTGTCCGCTAACACAGGTTTGACTGTATGCGAAAATACTGACAATTGATCAGGAAAGGAATCGAGTGATTCAATCATGGACGACCTAGCTCAAATAAATACATACGGTCATGCATCGCGCAATCTTTAGACGTATAAACATTTGGTCTCACCGCCGTGTAGAATGTAAAACCAGAGCAGAAGAGCATTGATCATATAGCAAGTATCACTAGTCACACATGTTTACCACACAGAAGATTTCAGCAAGGATAAATCGGCCCATTCTCCAGGACCGATGTCCATGCCGTACCCTTTGAATAATGCTTTAATGCTTTAGGTCCGTCAAGCTATACCGATTTATACATGACGTGTGTGCCGAAATTCGTTGCGACTCGTTGCTAAGCATTGTTTTTAGAACGTCCTATCGTAACAACGATTGGCTAGGCCAATCACGCCAGGTACATAGGTCAACTTGTATCCTGCTACGTTACTGGCTACAAAGACGAGATGGGTAGCAGCTTCTAACGTCACATCACATGAATGAGCATTGAGTAAAACGGGATTTTTCGCTCGTTAAAATTCACATGAACATCCATATGTAATGTTTACATCGCAGAAAGGTCAACACTAGGTGATAGCTAGGTGAATGCTCTTTCAGAACAGCACAACCTTAATATCTGATCAGGACACTTGTGTATAATGATCACTACCTTTGACCAAGACTAAAATAGCGCCCCTAAAGTCTAGTGACCTCTATCTCTGACCAGGAATGAATGATCAAGCTCCCACAATGATGGTTGCTGGTGCTGCAGCTACACACGCCCTATGCCCCTCTCTTCTTAATCTAGGTGGAGGCACAGTCTCGGATTCGCTTGGCTTCCTTGCAGGCGACTCGGCTCGAGGCGGGACAGGTCCGGTGAAAGACTTCGTCCCTCATACATGTGCGTCTGCTCTCTCGGTTTCTCCGCACATCGTCTAAGGTAGGGAACTTCTGCTATCGTTTTCTCTTCAACCTGAAACGCGTACATCGAGTGAGTTTGCTTCTGTGTAGTTGTGCTGCATCGGTATGACTCGGGGGCTGACCCACGTAGGCATGTGCAAACATCCTGCCTTCCCTCCCTCTGTACCTTCTTACCCCCCTCAGGCTGAGGGCGGCAAGGCAATAGCCATCTTTGTATGGGTGAATGAATGAGCCCAGCACTGCATAAAGTGTTGCTATTGCAAACGGTAGCAAGCACGCGCAAATAGGACAAACAACCATTAATTATACAAAATATGTATAAATGAGGATCTCTACAGAATAAATAGTCATATATGTCCTTTATACACAGGTGTCCGTTGTATAGAGGTGGTTTCACTGTATAACTGCCACTTGAGGAACACGCCACGCGTGTTGTCCTTTACGGACAGGTGTCCGTTCTATAAATATGACAGCTAACACGAGTTCGATTGTAGAAAGCAGGAATGACTAACTCTCGGCATCCGCGCATGCTAGAGTTCTCACGATCTTCCTCGCCGAAAGCACAAGCCCGACAAAAAACGAGTAACAAAGTTTTGTGGCATTAATCTGCAAGCGGGAGCGGTAAAACCACGTCCCCGCTACGATCTTAACTATAAATATCGGACGGAGGGATTACGCTAGGTGCTACTCCTCGGGCAGATTACACGACCCAGACGAGAGACCGGATACCAGAGAAGCGTCGCCCAAACAAGGTGTTGATCCTGACCGCTGAGCGCAGATCTTGCGCGCAATTCCGCAGCAAGGCGCACGCGACCGCGGGAACGTCCTACGAAAGTATCACGCGCTGGCAGCTATTGATCCGTGCGCCAAATCCAAAGGTCGGCGCACGGATCAATAGCTCCCAGCAAACAGTCTCGAATTTTAGCGGGTCTAATTCACTACCAAACATATGCACACGACATCGCGCAGGTCTAATTTCATGAGAATCACTGAAGAACTGCTCCGTCAATCACGAGAAACGGAAGAGAAATTCAACGACCGCGAAATATACAGCTTAGTTATACAGTATTAGCCTATGACCGTGTGCTGTGTGTGTACGACTGCCTTGTCTGTATATAGCTTCGTGGCGCCATCTATCAGAGGAAAAAGACAAGCCGGTGCGGGGGGGCGGGGCGTTACCCACAGCATGTCACGTGACGAAATCGTGATTGGGAGAGAGAGAGAGAGAGAGACGGTCTAACACGCGTATAACGCACTTTCACCATGCCATATGCCACATGTTCCTGTGTAGACTGTAGGCAGGCTGCAGCCGCTCGTGTAAAAATCTGGGCACATGACACGGCGCGTTGGTCGGCTAGAAGCGGCCACGTCACCGAGTAAACATCGTGATTGGCATTCGGTGGGCGTAATGATTGAGGTAATTAGGGTTATTTAAGGATTATAACCATATTAAATGCATATTCATCATAAAATATAACTCCTCTGCGGAGATATTGCGCATGCGCCAACACACTAACGTAGCCAGATTGTGTACTAAATGGTATATGCAGCAGGCAACTTACATGCAAGACCAATTCTTGAGAGAGGCTTTCGGATAAAATGTTATTATATGAATCTATGCTAGAATACCTCCTCTCAAGATTATATGCATAATTTTCGGAAAATATTTTTCTTCTCGGGAGATATTGCGCATGCACGAGCACCATTTCTGGCGTGCAGTACGGACTAAAGATAATTGCATAATATAGCTTGCTGCGGGAGAGGAGGTGGGCGACTGAGGAAAGGCGGAAGGGAACATAGCTGTGGGGCCGTAGAAGAAGAAGCAGGCTGAGGAAAGAACAATGGAGGCCGGTGTATAGAACGGGAGGTGGTGAAGATGCAGATTTGCCTTCTACAGGCTAGGGCACTCTCCCAATTACAAACACAAGTCTACTGATAAGAATTAATTACAGAAATCTGTGCAGAGATACCCCCTAACCATATTAAATGCATATTTATCACAAAATGTAACTCCTCTAGTGAGATATTGCGCCTGCGCCAACACACTAATGTAGCCAGATTGTGTACTGAATGGTATATGCAGCAGGCACCTTACATGCAATACCTTCCTCCTATTTATTGGGAGAGAGCTACAGATAAACTGTTATCATATAAAGCTATGCTATAATACCTCCGCTCAAGATTAAATGCATAATTTTCGGAAAATATTCCTCTTCTCAGGAGACATTGCGCATGCGCGAGCACCGTTTCTAGCGTGCAGTGCCGACTGAAGGCAACTGCATAACATAGCTTGCTGAGAGAGAGCCGGGGTGGGACGGTAAGGAAAGTTGGCAGCGAAGATAGCTGAGAGGCGGTAGAAGAAGAAAGAGGCTGAGCGAGGGACAACGGAGGCAAAAAGAAGGGCGGGAGGGGATGAAGTAGGACTTTTGTACCCTACAGGCTAGGGCGCTCTTCCAATTATAAACACAGGTCTACTGATAAGAATTAATGACAGAAATCTGTGCTGCTATACCCCCTAACCATATTAAATGCATATTCATCATAAAATATAACTCAGTTGGTCGGCTAGAAGCGGCCACGTCACCGAGTAAACATCGTGATTGGCATTCGGTGGGCGTAATGATTGAGGTAATTAGGGTTATTTAAGGATTTCGATAGTTTTTGGTGCGCTTTTAAATCCACAAAATTTTCTCGTGCTAGTCCATGACATGCTTACCAGCGAACCCTGTTTCAAGTCAGTCACTGTTGCCCACGAATTCAGATTAGTCAAATTCCCATGCAATTCTGGTATGATTTATGCTACCAGAACAGCAGTACTTAGGAGAAACATGCCGCTCCATATATGAACTCAAACCTTCGGTTTGCACAAGGACGGGGCGTCCTACGGGGGCACGGTTACGTCGAGACTCGTTGTTTCTTGACACGTAACACCACCATCTTTACGCGTTCGCATCGCCACCGAGTGGCACGTAGTGTCCGTAGCGCCACCTGTCTGGTTGCGTCCACGTGATGAAGCTTCTAATATTGTGAAAGTGCATTGGTCTATGTACGTGCAGTGAGGAGAGCTACTGTAGTGCCACCTGTCTAGGAATGTTCGCTTGATAAAGCTTCGATTAGTGAGATGCGAGTGTGATGTACAATAATTTGCGTGCAGTGATGGTGCAAGAGGAGTTATTCTAGGCAGCATTCATTCTCATCATTATCAGCAGCAGCAACAGCAACAACACAACAACAACAACAGCAACAACAACAACAACAACAACAACAACAACAACAATAGCAGCAGTAGCAGCAGTACTAGTAGCAGTAGCGCCGACAGCTAAGAAATGCATTGTTTCACACATCATTAGCATCCCCCACCAACATCATCCCCATCATCCCCATCAGCATCCCCATCAGCAGCCACCATGCGATCAACACCTAAAGGCAGACAGCGGGAAGCACCAAGCCTACAAGCGAAATAAGTGCAGTAGTACCGATGCAGTAACGCAACTTACTTTCCCACCTGCTGCTGTTTGAAGCAGCTCGACTTTGAGTCTGCCGCCTTCCTGCAATGTAACACGTCGTCGCAAATTAAACTATAATGCATTTTCCGCACGACGGCAACACCGGCTAAGATTGGGCGCAGGGCCTGGTTAAATGTTTGCCCACAGAAAGAAACTGCAAGAACGAGTAATGCGCCCACAGTGCCTGAAAGAAAATACTATTTAAAAACATCGCAATTTGGCCTGGTTTTGAATCGAAATCTCACTGATTATCGCCATAAAGTTGTGACTCAAGATTTCAAGCATTAACACTTGAAAAAGCCTATTACAAACACGATTTTTTATTACTCTCGAAGGTCAAAGAGTTATTCAATCTGTCAGCGATTTTTGTATGTAAATAAAAAAACCATTTGACCAACAAGAAACAACGTGACAACGCGAAATAGTGAATCCACGGGCGAAGCTTACTTTGCATTCGAGCAGTCCACGCACAGCGTCTGCAGAAACTTTGGTGGCGCACCGCCCCTCTGCCGCGTGTACTGCAAGAAAAATAATTAGACAGGTATTTAGACTTTGCATACACATGACAGATGCAGGTAACAGAATAGATATTCTCAATAAATAAACCTTGAATATCTCCTTTGCAGTATACATGCACAATTTATTATTGTTAGGATTTCATCATTCAAACCCAAAATTGTCCTCTACTTTCCCCTAGTTTCAGCACGTGGTTACATGTCATATATTATGTGATCTAACTAGCTGTATGATTAGTGAGTTGAGCTCTCATTCACTAGTTAGGTCTTGAGTATTGCGACCAGACGAGTCTTCGCTAAACACTGACAGTGGTCACTACCAGAGTGTTTTACATCCTCAGTGGTTCTTTTATGTCCCAATTAATGGATACGGCTGAATAACTGCTAGAACCCTGTATGAGACCCCCTGTAGGCTGCAGGCTATAGCCGTAACTCGTGCACCCATTGCAACACACTACTCTAGCTACTAGAACACTGTCTAGGAGCCGTGAGTGTATACTGTAGCCCTACACCGTGTGCAACCACTGTAGCACACAGTGCCACACACACTGCTCTAGCCGCAAGAACCCTGTGCGAGACCCCCTGTAGACTGTAGCCTTACCTCGTGCACCCACTGCGCGCTGATGCTCCCCGGGCGACGGGTGCCGCACTGCGTGCACATGCCGCAGTCCTCGCATACCCAGCGCCCCGTGGGGATGTTGCGAAGGCCGACGCAGAACGTGTGGTAGCCGCGGTCGCACATGTCGCAGAACATCATCTTGTCCTGGCGGATAGACAGCGTAGAGTGAGCGTGAGGCGGTCGGTGGAGAGAGATACGAAGGAGACTACACGTATTCATACGTTCCTGTGGACGCGGACAGGGCACTCACACGCGTACGCATGCGCGCATCCACGCACTCACGCGTGTGCACTCGCACACACACACACACGCGCACACACACGCAACTAGACAGAGGGCACTCACGGAGAGTGCATACCTCCGCGAGCATGTAACATGTATGTGCTCGCTGGTGGCGGCTGCTGACTGACTCGCCGCTCACTGGTGGCTGCTGCTGACTCGCCACTCGCTGACCCGACGCGCTGGCTGACTCGCCGCTCACTGGTGGCTGCTGCTGACTCGCCACTCGCTGACTCGACGCGCTATCGATCGCGCGGTGGCTACACACGCACACGAGACCGATTACATGACCTCCGTTGCGCGGAGGTAATAACGCACACACGTGCACACACACACGCACACGCACATGCACACGCACAAGCACACGCACACGCACACGCACACGCACACGCACACACACACACACACACACACACACACAATGCATGCACACACACGTGCGCATGCACGCTCGCACAAAAATGCACATATTCACACACACAATGCAGGCGCACACGCACACACATGTAAATATAAAAGTACTTGCACACGCACACACAATAATTTCAGCACAATGAGCTAAATTTTCGTCAATTTATTTTAATTTTTTTTTGTTAAATTTCCATCGGCAGCAATCACGGGTTCTAATTGATATGCTTAAATCATGAAACTATCGTCCCACACAACTGTCGCACAACAAATATAAAATAAAATTACAACCAACTTGTTTTTCTAGAATTTGGGGAAAATAGCAACTTTTTCTAACCAAACATATCTTCCAACAGATGCATTTTCATTGGCTGGATGCTTTTCACACGCGACGCCACCTGTCTAGAAATGTAGTCACGACACACAAAATCGCTCGACAACTTATTAAAACCGCGAACATAAAAGCATCTACTCCCTCTTGACACCAGTCAGCTGGCAACAGGGAAATGCCATAAGCGGCTTATACTTATAGAGGTCTAGTGATCAAGAGAAGAAGACCTTTGCTGCCATCGGACTGCGTTAATTGCAGCGCGCAGTAATCCTCATGTGTGTTCGTACTACAGGATGAAACCACGCTGTGCGGTAAATACGACTAAAGCTGTGCCTCCCACTCCTCCCCCTTCTATCTCATCATAACCATATTAAATGCATATTCATCATAAAATTTAACTCTTTTGCGGAGATATTGCGCATGCGCCAACACACTGACGTAGCCAGATTGTGTACTAAATGGTATATGCAGCAGGCACCTTACATGCAAGACCAATTCTTGAGAGAGGCCTACGGATAAAATGTTATTATATGAATCTATGCTAGAATACCTCCTCTCAAGATTATATGCATAATTTTCGCAAAATATTTTTCTTCTCGGGAGATATTGCGCGTGCACGAGCACCATTTCTGGCGTGCAGTACGGACTAAAGATAATTGCATAATATAGCTTGCCGAGGGAGAGGAGGTGGGCAACTGAGGAAAGGCAGAAGGGAACATAGCTGTGGGGCCGTAGAAGAAGAAGCAGGCTGAGGAAAGGACAATGGAGGCCGGTGTATAGAACGGGAGGTGGTGAAGATGCAGATTTGCCTTCTACAGGCTAGGGCGCTCTCCCAATTACAAACACAAGTCTACTGATAAGAATTAATTACAGAAATCTGTGCAGAGATACCCCCTAACCATATTAAATGCATATTCATCACAAAATATAACTCTTTTGGTGAGATATTACGCATGCGCCAACACACCAATGTAGCCAGATTGTGTACTGAATTGTATATGCAGCAGGCAGTTTACGCAAGATCTTCTTCCTATTTCTTGAGAGAGGCCTACGGATAAAATGTTATCATATAAATATTTGCTATAATACCTCCTCTCAAGATTAAATAGATAATTTTCGCAAAATATTCTTCTTCTAGTAGCGGGGTGACACTGCGCTTGTTAACGTCGTTTCATTAACAGGAGCGGGGATAGTGAAGGTGCTGATGAACGTTCATCGGTTACCGCAACCCCGAGTCTGTCCCAACAACAATATAACATGATGCTGAACTGCTGGCTTCACCATCTCTAATAGCGGCAGTAGCAGCTATATTTATATTGAAATACGGCTCTTTTAAATTGTCAGAACCACTATAGACGATGTTGTCATGATTTCTTCGATTAATTATCAATATAAAATATCTGAGGCTCTTTGTACGGGGCGCCATGCAGGACAGGGCTCAATTCTGTCACCCCCCCCACCCCCCCCCGAGGGCCGGTTCCACAAAACTCACACATGCTATCTGTCACACGAACCACGACACAACAGGCTCACCTACTTATATCGACATCGAACCCGGTTCCACAAAACCAATGGTCACGTGTAACTAACAAAACTCAATTCTGTCAATCCTGTTCAGCAAAACTCAATTTTGTAAACCAAAAGCTCAATTCTGTCGGAACCGGTTTCAGAAAAATCGATTTGTTCCCAAATATGGCACACGCATGGTAAGAAGGGACTACCTGAATTGAGTCAGAAGAAACAAGATGGCGACCATGAACACACATTTCTCGGCAGGCCCAGTTTCTGATCCGAATGGTAGGCCCTGATCTCTCGACATGTCACGTGCTACAGCATACTTTGGGCATACAGAAATCGAGGTTTTGTGGAAACCGGTTCGATCAGAATGTGAGTTTTGGTGTTTACAAAATCGTGAGTTTTTGTGGAACCCACACACACACTGCGTTAGTGCTTCCGGATCGGGATTCAGAGTTCACGACAGATAAACATTTGAGTTTTGTGTGTTAGCAAAATATGACGTTTTTGTGTGGAAGCCGGTTCGACATGAAATTGGAGTTTCTGTGTTCAACTCAATGTGAGCTTTTGTGGGACAGCGCTATGGTCATGATAAGAATTTTTTTGTAGTTTCCTGTGTGTCCTACAGCACAGGGGTGGGAGATAACACATATTCTTGTCAACTGGTCTATGAGAATTGATGGTTATTATTTCTGCAGAACGGACACCTTACGGACTCCGACAGCTGAGACCGTCTGCGAGACTACTGACGTCATCGTCGTCATCGATGCGCAAATAAAATGGACTTGTCCTCTGATGCAGTTGCAGCGCCGGCGTACTCGCTTGATTCTGGCTACGTAATTGCTTGACGTTGGTGCCTATAATCAGACACACAAGAGGTCAGATGTTTTTTACACACACGAAGGCTAGTAACGACCTCCGACTTTGTGCATGTTCTGTCGGATGGTATTTAGTACCGCTTACGCGTAGTAAGGCTTCATAATCAATCTTTGAATACAAAGAGACTACAGTTATGTACATCGCTTACACACACATTATATTGCCTAACCCAACCTCACTGACGAACTCTTCACGCATATTTATTATATATGCATCCGTAGGTGTTCTTCTGGAGCGGCTGTATGGCGCTCACTCTCCATGTTGATAGTTGTGTATGTCGTATGTCGAGTGCTTATAGTTAGCTGTGTGTGATGTAGTGTGTGTTGTGTCGTAGTAGCGGTATGAGATATGTCGTCGACTCGAGGAGACTGTCAAGCGTGAGTTGAGGTGTGTTTGTGTTGGTTGTGTAGTGTGTGGTGGCTAGGGTGTTGATGGTGCGTAGTGCCACAGCAGTGTTTTGTTGTCAGGACTACACACACACACACACACACCCACACACACCACACACACACACAACCTACACGCTCACAACTATCAGCTCATAACACTTCTTTACAGTCACCAGTCAGTCAAGCCAAGGAAAGTATATAGTCTAATATTCACCAGGTTGTATATGTGAAAGATGCGCCCGCGTGACATGATAGCATCGGATATAAAAGTCCCAACCTGGAGGTTCCATACTTGACCATCAGGCGTCATATATATGAGGTGGCGTAAGTGTGGCCTAAAACTAAACTGGCGTTTTATAAACATGGGTCACGGAAGAATATTGGCCACACTTCTAGGGATTTATTGCCTGATTCGACAATCGAATTGCTCTATTACACTAACATCGTGTTAACGCCTTATCTGAAAAGGTCAGGGCAGTTTCCATGCCTTTTCAATTGAGCAGGCGTGTTCGCTCTTGAGTAAGTCTTAACACCGACAAGTACTCTTTACTGTAACTACTTATAGATCTTCGCTTAGTCTTGACGTATAGGAGAAGAAGAATTTCCGGGCAAGAATACGTATCCGAGTTGTATGGATTATAAGCAAAAATCAGGATCAGTAACAAAGCGCAGGAAAGTAGATTACTTATCATTGATACTGCTGTGATGGTATTTGGATGACTTTCCAGAGGCCTGGCTGCCGCTCGTCCATTTTTTATATTTGTATACCCTCCATAATTACTTTCTACTAGTGAGGCCTACAAGATATTTTTTGCGTAACCGCATATGAATGCCTTTTGAGTCGTGCCTGCGTAACGTGCGTGTGTGTGCGCGTTTAATTGAGGCACTGAGGCTGGATGTTCCGGCATGTCCCACGTGTATTTGGGACTGAATGACGTACGGGATATTCCTCACACAGATCGTGACAGCGGGTGACTAGCAGCGTCAGCCGTAACAACAACGCGTTTGCATGGAGACTCGCCCAGAGAGGATCATGGCATGGGACACGTCACTAGACTCCCGCAATTAAGATTAGCGATATGATATGACTACTAGGCACTTAGTGATATGACTACCTAGGCCGCACTTAAAAAAAAACCCTAACCCTAACCCTAATTACATACTACATAGAAAACACTAAACCTAGACCTGCTAAACCCCAGTGCCCTCGACTAACCGATACTACTTAAAAAGAAAAAAAAACAAATTAACAAGAGAATGCATAATGATGACCTCGAAGTCAAGTCTCATATATAAATGGCGCCTATTCTATACTGCGCTGGTCTCGCGCAGCCAACACCAGCAAGCAGGATCTTCACGCGTGCATGCGCCAAACGGAGAGATTCAGAGAATTCGGGCGACGATGTATGATGTGAAATTCAGCAGACGAGATCCTGTGTGCGCGAGATGACGAGCGCGAGTAAACATCATGCGCATTAACTATCAGTCCGTGCAAATCCTGTAATGATCTTCTATGCACGACATCACGTACGAACGTTCTCTAAATAGCCGGCCTTTTTGCAAGAGACTAGCGATTTAGGCGTAGATAAGAAGCTACAATCTGGGTAAAAGCGGAGAGAAGAAATGTACAGAGAAAAAAGTCGAGAGGAGCACATCGTGCTTATTGCATAGACATGACACGTCATTCGATATATGTAGAAAGGGCAGGGAGTTCGGAAGAGGAGGAGTGGAGAGGGCGCGTGATGGCGAAAGAACAAGGAGTGGCGGCTGGTACAGTAATGATTATTCCCCAAATCAAAAAGCGTCTTCCGTAGTGATGCGTCCCGCTCTCACGAGATAATTGTGTATCCTAGTAGTGAATGGTGGACGCCCGATCGACACCGGTTGCACTACATCAGTAGGTAGAAAAAGCGCACTATCGTTACTCGATGTGCTGCACAAGCTTGTGCAGTCTCTTCACAGCAAAACCAACACGGCATATACAATGGGACCATCATGCACATGACGTTATCTATGACACAAGCGAACGTGTGTTTTCATAATAACACGCTCTGCAGGCGTCCAGCGGCATTTTCGGTCCTCACACATTTCTCACCTCTCGCATCATCCGTTCCTCTTGATCTATGCTACTATCTCTCTCGCCTCGTCCCTCTCGTCTGGTTCTCTCTCTCGGCCCTCTCTTTCTTCCCCCTCTCTCTCTCTCCCTTCTCTCTCTTTCTCTCGTTCGCTCGCTCTCTCTTGTCGTGCTCCATTCATCGCACCATGTCTAGGCGAGCAGGACCTGTACGACGGTTCTTATCATCTCACCCCACCTAATGGCCTGTCAACTTGCTCTAATGCTCACTCTATTTGCATCAGCGGTGCTTCATCGTCGAACAATTCCGCTGTCACGCAGTTGCTTCTCGTCCCTCTCTCCGTATGTCTCGCTCGCATGCCCGGCATATCTCGCACTTGGCATGGCTCGCCCATCTGACCCCGATCTCGGACTTCTCCGTTCAACCTTCTCAACATTTACTTCTTGTACGATAGAGCAAAACACTCCGTCTCACACCCACTCCACCATCCTCCTCGTCTCACCGTCCAAGGACTCTCTCCTCTCGCTCGGCGCACGTCACATACAGCACGCACGCAGATCACGCAGGGGGGAGAGGGGGTACAGTGCGCTCGGTCTCGTGGGGCGGGGAGGGAGGGTGGGGGTGGTTTGGTGGTTGGGGTCCGGTGCCGTTTGTAGTGTTGGAGTGCGCCGGCGGCTCTCGGGCGTCGGGTCGGCTCAGGGCGGGAGGTCTGCAGGGCAGGGGTAAGCGGACGTGAGGGCCTGTTTTTCGCCGAGTTGGTGGGGTTCGGAGGGTGGGTGTTCCTGTTTAGGTGTTGGGGAGAAGTTATGTTGGTGGGGCGGATATGTATGTGAGACAAACCTTCTAGTGCGAGGGTTGCGCCACGCTATGCATCCAACACGCATCTTTTCGTACGTATCAAAGGTTTTTCACGCCATGCTGTCGTATTGACTTCAAGTGGCATTTACATCGTTCCTATAGACGGTATTGTGATAATTATACCGTAAGAGATGCTACACTGGCAGAATTTCGGCGACTTTGGTGGTTAGTTTATGCCAGCACTTCGTCGCTTCGCGTCTGAGTGAGTTAGAATGAGATAGATTTCACTCTTCAAGTTCGTGTAATTCACCGTAAACAGAATTGAGGAGCACCGATGGGTATCTTTATAGTAACAATATCATTATGATATCAGCTTGAATGAATAGCTCTCGTCAGTGTGGGTGTAACTTTAGTACACACGCGCAAGAGTACAGAGTAGAGGGCAACACGGGTCAGCGCATGAGTCAGGTTTGACTGTACTGTACTGGGCTCGTGGGTGATATGAATTGCACTTGCGCGCGACCTGGCCGTGCGATACAGCCGCACATGCGTGTGTGTACGCGGTGCGTACTAGCAGTGTAGTGTGTGTCGGTTGTGTGTCCGCTCGTGCATAGAGTGTGTGTGTGTGTATGTGTGTGTGTGAGGGGGGGCGGGGGTGAGGCGGCGAGGGCGGGGGCGGGTAAGATGAGGGATATAGTGTGTAGGTGAATTCACCAGGGTTCAAACACAGGACTTACATGATCCATTCTCACGGACTCACGCACGCGCAGGTACGCAACCGCACGCACAACACGCACCGCGAGCGCAACTCGCACGCGCGCACGCACACACCGCACGGCCACACAACTGCACACTCAGGGCACACGACCACTGCACACGCACACGCACACACACAGCACACATAATAATATACTATATTATACACATATATAACATATATATATATCAAAGTATATTGTATAAGAATTAGATCTACTTCTGATATAGTATTTATTGTCGCTTATTTCTTTGACTGCCGTGCCAACGCCCGGGCCGCGACTGCCGCTATCATACCTGCCCCGAATCATGCACGACAGCTCGCGCACGACACGCACGTGACTATGATGTAACAAATTACAGGTAACGTTACGCACTGCCAGATGTATGCACAGCGGCGCGGACCGGCAGAACGACTCACACGGATCAATCAAGGTATGTCGGAGCAGCCGGTGGTCACTTTCCGACGTCTCTCACTCCGCCCGCCTCAGTGTCCAAAGCCATCCCGTGTGATACTGCCGTTGCCTGGCCCGACGGGGGGGAATGAGACTGTATTAGCAGGGGAGCGGGAGAAAGATGGCGGGGAGGGGGGTGGCGGTGAGTTCTGCACAGCATGCGCTTTCGAGGGCACGTCTCTAGCGGGCACGCACGGCAGACCGATGGGAAGGAGAGAACGCCTAATAGAACTCTTAAAGAAGCACATTGCAACAGGAAAAACTGCAGTCCCTGAGAGTGTGCGAAAAAGACATAAGCGGCGCTACGATACGCGAGTACGGTCCGCAACATGGTAAGTGATGAACGAGGCAACCGCGAAGCGTTCAGGTGTCTACCGAGATCGAGGCGACACGGCGTGCGGCGTGCGCGTGTGGCGGCCAGAGAGTACGACCAAACGCGAACGGAGAGATCGGAGTTTAAAAAGATTCGAGACGAATCGAAACATATAAAATTAAGAAGAATGTAAAGATTTGAAAAGGATGTGATGAAAGAGAATTGAGAGAAAGATAATCATATTGGACTGAAAATTGAAGAGGCAATAGAGAGCGGCTTGAAGATCAATACAATCATAGAGTCACTTAAGCGAGACTCGGAATAGCTGTTCAATTGAAAACTAGACAGATCGGTGAAATGCTCGAAGGAGTATGTTATAATCGGCAATAGTATCGTTAGTGAGTATAGTTCGTACGATGTCGAATAGAAATTGAAAGAGTGAGTAAAATTCGGTTATAGATCAATTTAATTTAATCGAGAGAGATCGATGGTGTAAATCGAAGATTGATGAAAAATCCAGTTGGTGCGTCGTGCTTCAAGTCGCGCGAATGCGATATGCTATGGAGCAACGTCATGACAGAAATCACGGTAATAAATACGTAATAAATTTTGATGACTCTGCGTGTATATATATTACGGCTTGCAACAAATCGTAACACACACACCAGTAAGTTTCTAATTGCTGTATACAAAGCTCGTCACCATGGTACCGCAGCCACACGCACGCACACACAGTATTGTCACAATAACGGAGACTGAAGTTCAAAGGACAACACCTTACACATACGGATGCTACACGCGACACTCACACCATCGGCTCATACAAGGTGGCTACAGGTCAAACATGCGAAGTTTTTCATTTCAACAGCCACGATACCAGGCAGGGATTGAATAAGGTCAACAGTGAGGAAATGTACAATAGACGACTCAAGGATGTGTTGTTGTGTCTACGGGTACGTAGGAAAGAATTGTCTACACTAATATCATACGATAACCGGAGGGTCGCGCACAGCGACAAAGTTGTTATGTTTTGCCACACTGAGCAATGTATCTGGGAAAGAAACACACAGTACACCGTGCTTCCGAGTTGCTGTTGTTGTCACAGGACGTCGCAGTGCAAAGGAGCCTATCGCGCGTGTTGGGTTAGGGCACAGAATGAAATACGGTCAACTGATGTCTTGATTTCATCACTGTAAAATAGGAATTGGCACAACCGCGCATATGGTTTGAGTCGTTCCCTGTTTTCGTTCACAATGATCTACAAAACAATTAATACACTCAAAGATGAACGAATTGTCTACATGGCCACATATGACCCCTTACTTGGGATGGCGGAATTAAAGAAGAATTTGTATTAGTAGCGTGGGAAGTGGGTCCGCAGCAATCGTG
>NW_014577155.1:464288-484904 GCF_000485595.1 Priapulus caudatus
CTAAGAAATGCGACACTGTGGCTTTCCCATCTTACAATGGCGGCAAGTAAAGCACTCTAATTTCTATTTGACTAAACGGCTCGTTTTAAAACTTGTCAGAAACCAACTGAATAATGACGAGTTGTAAGATTTCTTTCGATTCAATTAGTAAATAAAAAAAAAATAAGAATATCGGTGAGGTCTTTGTACGGGGGCTCAATCAGGACAGGGCTAATTCTGTGAAGCCGGTTCGACAAAAGTCAATTTTGTAAACAAAAATCAAATTCTGGTCGAACCGGTTCACAAAACTCAATGTTGTAACCAAAACTCAATTACTGTTCAATCCTGTCGCAAAATCATTTTGTACACACTAATTCTTCTGTCGAACCGGTTCAGAAAATCGATTTTGTTGCCGCATATGGACACGCATGTAAAGAAGGACTACCATTATGTCAGAAGAAACAAAGATGGGCGACGCATGATACATTTCTCGGAGCCCAGTTTCTGACCATGGTAGCCCTTCTTAGATGCTTGTTTGCGCATATTTGGGGCAACAAAATCGAGTTTTGTGGAACGGTTCGACAGAATTGAGTTTGTGTTTACAAAATTGAGTTTTGTGGAACGCGGTTGACAGAATTGAGTTTTTTGTGTTTACAAAATTGAAGTTTTTGTGAAGCCGGTTCGACAGAATTGAGTTTTTGATGTTCACAATAATTGAGTTTTGTGGGACAGGATTGACAGAATTGAGTTTTGTGTTCACAACACTCATTTTTGTCAAGTTTATAGGTACAAAAATGCCTGTCCTGCATGGCGCCCCGTACTTTGCTTCGGCACTATTGTTGAGTTGGGTTTGAAAAAATGTTTTTCCAAGGCTAGTTAACGACCTAACTTCTGTGACATTGTCGATGGTATGACCGTACTTTATAAACAACTTGAACATGAGGCTACGCCTACCATTTATTGTCTAACCCAACCTCACTGACGAACTTCTTAGATAATGTCTTTTAGCGGTGTATGCTTATATAATAGCCTAGCAGTCGCTTAGTAACACATGTCAACGAAGATACGTATGAAATGTCAAATATGAGTTGTAGCAGGGGTACATGTTATATCGTTCTGTCATACTCTTAGTCCGTGTACAAAGGAAACGTATATAGTTCTAATATTAGGTTACAGGTACAATATAAATGGATTCGCCGCGTCATTGTGGCACTTGGCAACCGAAATTGCCGTATTAGCTGCAACGTATAGTGTTCGCTATCTGAAAAGGTCAGGGCAGTTTCCATGCCTTTCAGCAGCTTTCGCTGAGAGCTAACAAGTACTCTTCTCAACTCCTATGTGAGAAAAAGAATCCAAGAACAAATGTGGATATAATGATGTGCAATAATTACTTGTCCTGTGATGTTTGAAAGCTGCTGCTTTTTTGTCATACTAAAATTCTATAGGCTACAAGATTTTTTGTAACCGCATATGATGCCTTTTGTGTGCGTGCCTGCGTACGTGCGTGTGTGTGCGTGTGTGTGCGTGCGCGCGTGCGTGCGTACGTATTTCACAACACTTTGCATAACTCGCCGCTATGTGACGTATATGCCTACCCATTACTATGATAAGCCAGCCTACGATATATGAACATCGGCTTATACGAACATAAAAAGGCTCCCTCTCCCAACTCCACACACGCGCGCAAATAATTATGCGCGTGTGATGTTATAATCTGTTTTGGCGGGTAAACGGATAACATATCTCAAATCCTGTAATGATCTTCTTATGCACGACATCACGGCAAAACCGTTACGCGTAGTGAAACATTTAAACGTGGAAAATCAGAATCGCGCCCACATGCACGCCTCCATCTTATGCGCTCGGGCGCCGTTTTCAAAAACACGCGATATTTCCCATAGTCGTGACTTCACGATATTTTTGAGGAATGGGTTCCAGACCGGTTATCTCCCATCTTTCACGATGTCTCGGAGCTAAACCACATATTGGCAATATAATACAACGTGTGTTTCATATAACACGGCATTTTGGTCCTGAGCCCACGCTGACAGGTATAGGCACACATGTACGAGCAGCCTGTACGACGGTTACACCCACCTAATGGGAATTATAATGACTAGCGGTGCTTCATCGTAACAATCGCTGTCACGAGTGTTCGTCGCGAGCCGAAGACGAGCCATTACCGATCGTCGTACTAACAATATTTACGATAGAGCAAAACACGCGCACACCCACACACGCACGCAAGATCCCGCACGCACACACGCACGCAAGATCACGCACGCACACACGCACGCAAGATCACGCACGCACACACGCACGCAAGATCACGCACGCACACGCACACGCACAGCATACGCACACGCACATGCAAGCACAAGCATGCACGCTTGTACACACGCACGCACTACGCATACTCAAAATAATAAGCATCACGCAAAACATTACAAATGACCCCCTTTTAACCTATTTTAGTTCAAGTTATAAAAAAAGAATTTATGCCACGGATTATAATTCAAAACGCATAAATCCGTCACACGCCGTTGCCTCCCGGCTCGACCGCCAATCAAACCGCACGAGTCCATCACGACATTTCCACGTCAACGCCGCAACCACCAGGTGGCGGAGCCGATACCTACCTCATCGTATGGGTCGAGGCAGCACATGCAAGTCTTGCAGTCCATACACTGCCACGGGTAGTTCTTTATGATCGGCACCATCTCGTCCGTTAGCTCCAGACACGTGGGATGCCCTGCGAATGGCGTGTGAAAGAGGGAAACAGTTACCACACACGCACACGCAAGCATTCGTGGTTACATCGTGTTTGTTACAACTGTACTTATAATTACAGTTAGAATTACAGTTGTAATTATACTGGTTCTTTAACGCACGCAATCACTACGTATCATTATGCTCAGTGAATGAGTTGATTAATTAATAATTAATTATAATATTAACTAGTGACAATCAATATTATATTATAATTTATCATGTAATACTATAACAATATTTACATTTTATATTAAGTTATAAACGCTTATTAAATATATTAATTAATTAATTAACACTAACCCTAACCCTAACAATATAATTAGAAAGGATTCTAGTGCTAGTGAAGATTACTCGTACACTTGGCACACCAATGCGGTTCACGACCACAGCCACACGCGCACGCACTCAGTAACGGACTTAGCTCGTCTTCACCCAGTACCAGTTAATACATACTAGTACCAATCAGCACCTTCTAGTATTAAATAGTGCCTTCTAGTACTACTTAGTACGTTCTAGTGCTAGTTAATACCTCCTAGTATTAGATAGTGCCTTCTAGTACTAATTAGTACCTTCTAGTGCCAGGTAATACCTTCTAGTTATAGTGCGCGAGTCACTCACCGCTGTTGTCACACTGTGAGCAGTGCAGGGGAGATTCTGGTCGGTTGTGCTTGTTGCTCTCGCTGCCCTTCAGACAGACGCCGCACTTGGCGTCGGGCTTTACCTTCGGCTGAAACAGACGCAGGCGCAGCGGGGCGACCGCCGATCAGCAAAGAACCCTGATATATATTTTTTACCAGTGGGCCCGTTGTCAGATACAAAGTGAGTCTTAACATTAGTCTCAACATTAACTTCTCGTGGACCGGGCCTACATACACTGCGTATGAAGATATCCTAACTTTATCATATTTCTGGCAACCGTCTATGATAAAAAGTCAGTGATAAGATTAATGTTAAGACTATTTTTGTTACTGAAAAATGGTCCTTTAGTATTAGCTAGAATTAAGAAGCGGGATTGAGACGTCAAATGACTGGAACGTTTGCATCGGTTGCCCTAGTATTCATTCACAATATTTTCATGAGTTTTCTATAAATTATAAGATGAGACGAGTCAAAAGAAGCAAAAATAAAAAAAGCGCACAACATAGATTTAATCGCCGAAATAAGTGTGTGGCCGTCAGCAGCAAAATTGTCAGACTTATCTAGTACGTGAATAGGTCGTCGAAAAGACGGGGAGACGGCTCGCTAACTGACACTCTGTTGTCAATGCAAAAAGCAATACTGAACCTTTTAATCACTTGAGCGATGAAGCTTAATACTTAAGACCTACTACCTAATACCTACAACTTAATACCCAAGGCCTAATACGTACGACTTAATATCTAAGACCTAATACATGCGACCCAATACCTGGTATCCAGCAACGATGGGACCGACTAGTGGCTTGGGTGGCTTGGGAGAAGTGTACTCCTCCTGTTTCTCGGCCTCTCCCTCGCTGCTACTAGAGCTGTCGCTGCCGGAGTCCGAAGAGGAGTCCTTGTGAAACATCGCGAGAGAACGGGACATTGACAAAGATGCTATCTGTCTATACACACGAAGGTTTTTTGGAATCTCTTGCCTAAACGTCGCATATTTTACTAACTTATATTGTACACTATAACTCTCTTAAGTCACACGTCCTCGAAGACAATATTTTGTGCTCCATCAATAAATAGAAACGTGCAACGTCGATAAGATTGTGACGGAAATTTTAGATGACGAATAAGAAAAGCAAACAAAAACAAGCATCGTGGCAAGTTGGTCTTTATGTTTTACCACGCGTAAAAGCACGGAACGGTTTTACCAGCAAAAGATTGTTAATATGTAAAATTTCCACAAACAACTGCTATTATATGTGAACACGGGTGAACATCTCGCGATGCAGCTTGAAATTCTGGACGATGTTGTATATCTCTCGCCCCCTCCTCTCTGTCCCTCCCGCGCCCCCCCACCTCTCTCTCTCTCTCTCTCTCTCTCTCTCTCTCTCTCTCTCTCTCTCTCTCTCTCTCTCTCTCTCTCTCTCTCTCTCTGTCTCACTCACACACACACGCACGCACGCACGCACGTGCACACACAAATACACACACACGCATACAAACACGCACACGCACACGCACACGCACGCACACACGCATGCATGCACACACCGTTGCGGACGCGCTGTCACTATCCGAGTCCCGCAGCTGCAGGCCGTGACCGCCACTCTGCGCCTCTCCCACGAAACTCTGCGCTGGCCTCGGCGGTCCGTATAACACTGTGTTGACCGGCAAGTATCTCAGCTCCTCCGGCGTGTATCTGGGAACGCGGGGCGAAGGATTATTCGCGATGATAGAATCACGGATAAACGATTGTCGCTTTATAGCATGTATAGACGCGGAAACACTCACAGATCGAGGATTACACTCATGCCATGAGGGTGTTCATAAGTCAAACGATTTGTCCACATTTTCCAGGATTTTTTAGTACTTTAAAGCTGCTTCTAATGGCTGCAATTTTTTTGCCAAAAGTACAATCTCTGTGTTTCATACGAGCAATGATTAATGTGTAAATTAATGTCCAAACTCTTGAGTGAAGCAAATTATGAGATGTAATGTAAGATAGACATTTCAAATAAATAGAATGCTCAATATCACAGGTGTACTAATACCAAACCTAATAATAGCCAATTTCCAGGAACAGTTTTCGTTACTTGGGGGAATTGAACTTTAAAATTCTAGGGCACTCCAGGTTTTCCAGGACCCTTAAGAACCCTGGGTTTAGAACCGATTGTTACAACACCGTGAAATCACATGTCGAAGGTCAATTTATTATGAAAACTAGAGATCACCCTAGTACAAGGCCAATTTTTATGCACATAAGCTGCATTTTTAAAGCTGGTTATCTAAAATGCTGTTGACCCATTGCCACTGGTCTATGGCACGTTTGTCTCCTGACCTAATTCAAATGGAAAACGTGCTGTGAATGAACCCTGATGGGCTGTGATGGCCCAGCATTGCTACTTATGTAAGCACAAACGCCGTTTTCTATGTGCATAAGCAAAGACACTGCAAGTCTGCAATCTGTCGCATTCATTCATCTGACAACAAGATACTTAACCATTGCACACTCGGAATGCTCAGCGAAGATGTCTTTTTAGCAACGATATCAAATAATTCTACATCATCTACAGGGTAGAATACGGGATGGAGGCTTTTACGTGATACACGGATATGTGATGGGGGCGGTTACGGGATCAGACAGGGGTTCTAAATAGTACACGCAGTACGGGATACGGGAAGGAAGGTTCGAGATACGGGGATAGGGATTCTAACATACTCACGGAATACGGAATGTCCGTACGCGTGATGTCCGTACGTGTGATGTCCGTACGTGTGATGTATGTACGTGTGATGTCCGCACGTGTGATGTCCGCACGTGTGATGTCCGTACGTGTGATGTATGTACGTGTGATGTCCGTACGTGTGATGTCCGTACGTGTGATGTTCGCACGTGTGTTGTGTATTCTTCTTCTTAGGAGACATTGCGCATGCGCGAGGACCGTTTCTGGCGTGCAGTGCGGACTGAAGGCAACTGCATAATATAGCTTGCTCAGAGAGAGCTGGGGTGGGAGGCTGGGGAAAGGTGGCTGAGCGAGGGACAACGGAGGCAAAGAGAAGGGCAGGAGGGGATGAAGTAGGACTTTTGCACCCTACAGGCTAGGGCGCTCTTCCAATTATAAACACAGGTCTACTGATAAGAATTAATTTCAGAAATCTGTGCTGAGATACCCTCTAACCATATTAAATGCGTATTTATTACAAAATATAACTCCCCTGGTGAGATATTGCGCATGCGCCAATACACTAACTTAGCCAGATTGTGTAATGAATGGTATATGCAGCAGCCACCTTACATGCAAGACCTTCTTCCTATTTCTTAAGAGAGGGATACAGATAAAATGTTATTATATAAATCTATGCGATAATACCTCCTCTCAAGATTAAATGCATAATTTTCGCAAAATATTCTTCTTTTCTGGTGATATTGCGCATGTGCGAGCACCGTTGATGCAGTACGGACGGAAGATAACTGCATAATATAATACGTTTTACGTAATGAATCATAGGTAAACTAAGGCATGCGAATGTTTAATTTTCATGATTCGAGCGAGTTCTATACCTTCTACGTACGCCTCTCTCACTTATATATAATTATATAGGCCTACTCCCGATATCATGATTCTGCCCAAACACAAGTGTCTGCATGTACGGTTCCACATTGGAACATTTGCCGGTATACGCGTACATTACTTCAGTATATATTTTCATTTTCTCAAGATCATTAGCAGCTTAGGCAAGGTCCCACTCTCAGTACAAGTTTGTATATATAGTATTAGTATTTGTATTGGCTGGTATATTGATGTTTAACTAAATAATACTTTGCGATATGAGATAATGACTCTAGTATAATGACTCTATAGCCCAATTCCCAACTATTATAAGCTATACTTACTAACACAATATTGATTAATGGGACAACGTATTCACTCCAATATTTTTTACTAGTAATGACCACAGCCTGGGCTAATATTAAGATGTGTGACAAAATCGCATAGACCCTACACGATTCCACATTATTTCTTATAAATATGGACATATCCTTGTTAGTAAATAAACAAAAAGCAGAAGACATGTGTAAATCTACAGACCACTCTAGCGAACAGGACGAATTATGCTTGTTTAGCAGAGTCAATCTTCAACTGTCAACATCTTACCTAACTTCAAACGCAACATATAGGTGTACTAAAAATAAGATCTAATGCAAAACGTTAATCTTTACTGTAAAAATGACAGAGCTAAACTCGTAACATTTCAAGTGGTGATGAAACTATTATACAGTAATGCAAAAGTTTTTGTTTTGACATATAATATCACAGCTTATTTATTTATCCAAATTTAATTATTTGCCAGGTGGAATACTGCATTAAAGGAAGAGTAGTTTTTCTTATTTATTTTTTTTAAATTTTTTTTTTTACATCTTTTATGAGAAGAAGAAGCTCAACATTTCTCATTTTTATGTTAATGAGGCTGGGAGGCGAGCAAAGTGACTGCAATAACTAAACAGCAATTTTTGTAGTTAGGCCAAATCCTCGCCTTCTTGAGCGAAGTCCTCAATTCGGGGTCAGGGGTATAAGGGCCCTCGGTGTAGACCTTGCACGTGAGGCGTGTGTGTGCGTGTCTTCCTCTACCGCCGCTGGCACCCCGCCGCCGCCGCGCCGCCGCCGCTGCCGCTGCCGACGCTGCCTCTGCACCAGCGACTATCGGATTAATTTCCCTGGTACGTTTTTGCAGGATTACGTTCTCTCCTTCCCATCGGGCCCAAAACACACAGAAACTCCCCCCCCGCCTCCCCTCCCCGCCATCTCTCCCGCGCGCCGCTACCGCGCATACAGTCTCATTCCCCCTCGGGGCGAGGCAAGCAGTATCACACGGATGTTGGACACTGAGCGGGCTTAGTGAGAGACGATCGAAACACCTCACACCTATGACGCTTGATCGTCTCGCCCGCCCGCTTGCATAATCTGCCGTAAGTTACCTGTAATTAGTTTAGCTATAGTCACGTGTGTGTGCGCGAGCTGTCGTGATAATTCGGGCAGGTATGATAGCGGCAGTCGCGGCCCGGCGTGGCGCGGCGTCAAAGAAATAAATAAATAAATATATATCAGAAGTAGATAATAGTAGTTTTCTAATTCTAATACATATATATATATTATGTGTGCGTGTGTGTGTGCGTGTGTGTGTGCGTGTGCGTGTGCATGTGCAAGTGCGTGTGCGTGTGCGTAGGCTGTGCGTGTGCGCGTGCGTGCGTGATCTTGCGTGCGTGATCTTGCGTGCGTGATCTTGCGTGTGTGATGCTTGCGTGCGTGTGGTGGCGTGCGTGAATCTTGCGTGCGTGATCTTCGGCGTGTGGGGCGTGTGTGATTCTTGCGTGTAGATGGTGCGTGCGTGATCTTTGCGTGGCGTGTGTGCGCGGGTGCTCTTAGCGTGCGTGTGTGCGGCGTGATCTTGGCGGCGTGCTCTTGCGTGCGTGTGTTGGCGTGACGTGATCTTGCGTGCGTGATCTTGCGTGCGTGTGTGCGTGCGTGCTCTTGCGTGCGTGTGTGCGTGCGTGATCTTGCGTGCGTGATCTTGCGTGCGTGTGTGCGTGTGCGCGTGTTTTGCTCTATCGTAAATCATTGTTAGTCGACGATCGGTAATGGCTCGTCTCCGTTCGCGACGAACACTCGTGACAGCGATTGTTACGATAAAGCACCGCTAGTCATTATAATTCCCATTAGGTGGGTGTAGCCGCCGTGCAGCGCGCTCGTGACATGTGTGGCCTATACCTGTAGGTGGGTCAGGACCAAAATGCCGTTTATATGAAACCACACATTGTATTATATTGCCGATGTGGGTTTAGTTCGAACATCGTGAAAGATGGGAGATAACCGGTCTGGACACATTCCTCAAAAATATCGTAAGGTCAGCGACTATGGGAAATATCGCGTGTTTTTTGAAAACGGGCCCGCAGCGCATAAGATGGCAGGCGTGCATGTGGGCGCGATTCTGATTTTCCACGTTTAAATGTTTCACTACGCGTAACGGTTTTGCCGTGATGTCGTGCATAAGAAGATTCACGTACAGGATTTGGCGATATGTTATCAGCGTTTACCCCTCAAAACCAGATATAAATCGACCGCGCATAATTATTTGCCGCCGCGTGTGGAGTTGGGAGAGGGAGGGGCGGGAACTCTCTCTCAAATCGGAAATGTTCGCCGTTCCGCTTCACTGTCACGAACCATTACGCCTCCAACACATGCGCTTAATAAATTACAAAACAAAAAATGTTCTCACGCGATCCAATACTGGACTCATGGCCTGGGAAATATGTATTGTTACAGGCACTTGCTGAATGCAGGTTGCATTACGTATCTAATGACGCGCCTCAGCCCCGAATAACCTTCAACAACAGCGACGAAAATCTTTCTGACACTAACGTAGCGCTGGAGACTATGATGTTACATTTACGCACTGTACTTAGCCTGACACCGTACGGTCGCAATTCGTTCGATATCTCGGATCAGCCCACGTGGAACGCGGAGGAGTCAGGTCAAAGCGTGGTTTTTTTTATCCGCCATGACGGGTAGTTTTGGTGATGTAAGGTTGTATGACACGCGTACGTAGTAAATTACGTTAATTGTAATTTCGCGAGTAACGAGTAAGAAGACAAGGTACCGATTCTCTCTCCTCTCTCTCTCTGCTCCCTCTTCTCTGCTCTCCTCATCTTCTCATCTCATGCTCTCTCCTCGGTTCTTTCCTTTGCGTTCTTGAACATTTTCTCCTCACTTTCTCTATCCGCGCGCGATTCTCTCTCGTGCTTTTTTTTCTCGATATTCTCTCTTTTCCCACATTATCCTAATTTGCGTTCCGTTCTCTCCTCTCCTCCCGCGTCTTAGTAGTCTCCCGCTCTCCCTCGCTCTGTGTTCTATCACCCCTCTGTCTCTTTCCGTTTCTGCCTCTCCATCGTTGACAGCGGGCGAGTCTCTCTCCTATGATTGTAAGCAAAAGCATACGTGAAACTCAGATTACCGTAACCTAGCTAGAAAAAAGAACGCCAGAGTGTAATTACTGTTTCAGTTGTCGAGATCGCAACCGCCGGTGAATGAACGCATTGTTGTTGCGCCCGCGTTCGAGAGTGCGTCCAACGAGGAAAAGTGGCAAGTAGAATTGTGTCAGGGAGAGATATGGCGAAAGCGCAACGCGCCAACATCTGCAGAAGAGAAGGTTATAGCTGCTTTTTATGTTCGTATAAAGCCGATGTTCATATATCGTCAGGCTGGCTATATCATAGTAATGGGTAAGGCCTATTACTACATAACGGCGAGTTATGCAACGGTGTTGTGAAATACTACGCGGCACGCACGCGCGCACGCACACACCGCACACACACGCAGCGACGCTAAGCACGCACACAAAAGGTATGCATGTGGTACACAAAAATCTGTGTAGCCTATACGAATTTTAGTATGACAAAAAAGCACAGCTTCAAAAACATCACAGACAAAGTATATATATTGCCACTCATTAATCCACATTTGTTCTTGGATTCTTTGTTCCACATAAGGAGTTGAGAAGAATGGCCTACTTGTTAGCTCTCAGCGAAAGCTGCTGAACAAGCAATGGGGATAACTGCCCTGACCTTTTCAGCGATAGCGAACACTAATACTTGCAGCTTAATACGGCAATTCGGTTGCAAGTGCCACAATGACCCGCGAATCCATTTTATATGTGCTACCTTGTAACCTAATCATTAAGATACATTATACGTTTTCATTTGTACACGCGACCTAGAGCTATGACAGAACAGTCATAACATGTAGCCCCCTAGCTACAACTATAATTTGACAATTTCATCACGTCTCATCGTTGGACTGATCACGTTCAGCTATTCTCCGCTCCTGTTAATGAACGACGTTAACAAGCGCAATGTCACTCGCGATACTAGAAGAATAATATTTTGCGAAAATTATCTATTTAATCTTGAGAGGAAGGTAATTATCGGCAAATATTATATGACAACTTTATTCCGCTAGCCTCTCTCATGAAATAGGAAGAAGGTCTTTGCGTAAAGTGCCTGCTGCATATACGCATTCAGTACAAATCTGGCTTGACGTTAGTGTGTTTTTTTTTTGCGCATGGCGCAATATCTCGCGCAGATGACGTTATATTTTATGATGGAATATCATTTAGTATGGTTAGGAGGGTATCGCAGCACAGATTTCTTGTAATTATTCTTATCAAAGTAGATGCTGTTGTTTCTAATTGTGGAGCGCCCTAGCCTTGTAGCCTGTAGCCTGTAGGACGCAAATCCTGCTTGCTTGAGACTACGCTCCGTCCTATACGCCGGCCTCATTTGTCCTTTCTCCAAGCCTGCTTCCTCTTCTACGGCGCGTTCAGGGGCGCTATCTTTCCTTTTGCCTTTCCCACAGTCTCCCACCGTCCTCCGCTCTCTCAGCAAGCTATATATGCAGTTATCTTGCAGTCGGGTTACTGCACGCTATAAACGGTGCTCGCGCGACATTGCGCAATATATCGCAGGGAAGAAGAAGATTTGCGAAAAATTATGCATTTAATCTTGAAGAGGTATGATACACCATAGATTCTTTATGATTAACATTTTATTCGCAGACCTTTCTCCAGATCTAGGAAGAAGGTCTTTCATGTAAGGTGGCTTGCTGCATATGCATTCAGTACAAATCTGTCTCCTGGTCAGTGAGTTGTGCATGCGCGAACTATTTCACCAAGAGGAGTATGTAGTTGTGATGAAATACTGGCTTTAGTATGGTTCAGGGGGTATCGCAGCACAGCTTTCTGTAATGTATTCTTATCAGGTACACCTGTGTTTATAATTGAGAGAGCGCCACTAAGCATGTAGGAGGCAACATCGCTTCTTCACTACCCTCCCGTCCTATACGCCGGCCTCCTTTGTCTTTCCAATCAGCGCTGCTTCTCTTCTACGGCTCCTTCAGCTATCTTTCCGTCGCGCCTTTTCCACAGGCCTCCACCTCCTCTCTTTCTCAGCAAGCTACTATTAGGCAGTTATCTTCAGTCGGGTTACTGCGCGCCCATGAAACGGTGGCTCGCGCATAGCGCAATATCCTCCCTCGAGAATAGAAAAAAGATTTTTGTGAAAATTCATTATCTTAATCTTGAGATGGAGGCTATTCGTAGCATCCGATTTATATAATACCATTTATCTGTCGCCCTCTCAAGAAATAGGAAGCAGAAGGTCTTTGCATGTAAGGTTGCCTGCCTGCATAACCATTCAGTACACAATCTCGCTAAGTTGAGTGTATTGGCGCATGCGCAAATATCTCACCAGAGGCGTTATATTTTGTGATGAATATGCATTTAAACTGGTTAGGGGGTCTCTCAGCACAACATGTTCTGAAATTAATTCTATCAGTAGACACTGTGTTTATAATTGGAAGAGCGCCCTAGCGCTGTAGAGTGCAAAGTCCTACTTCATCCCCTCCGTCCCTTCTTTCCGTCGTTGTCCCTTCGGCTCAGCTTCTTTCTCTTCATAACGCGCCCTTAGACATTACACGTACGGACAACACACGTACATGACATCACACGTACGGACATCACGACGTGAAAACATTACACGTACATACTATCACACGTCGCGGACATCACCCGTACGGACAATGCACACGTGAAGGACATCCACACGTGGGACATCACACGTACACTATATCACACGTACATACATCACGCGTACGAGCATCACACGTACGGACAATGACACAGCGTGGCGGACATCAACACGGTGCGGACATCACCGTAGCGGAACATCGACACGTGCGGACAATCACACGTACATACATCACACGTGCGGACATCACAACGTGCGACATCACAGCGTGCGCGCACATCAACACGTACGGAATCACACTACCTACATCACAACGTGCGGACATCAGCACAGTGACGGAAATCACAGTACATAATCAACCTGTGCGGACATACACACGTGCGGACATCACACCGTACATAATCCACACCACGTGCGGATCATTATTCCATCAACACGTAGCGGGACCATCAACACGTAGCGGACATCACACGTACGGACATTCACACGTACGACGACCATCACACGTACATACCCTCACACCGTAACATCACGATCAGCACGTTCGAACATCTACACGGGCGACATCACACGTACGACCATTCACACGTACGGCACATCACACGTCGTACATCACACTCGCGGACCACATCGCACGTGCGGACATCACACGTGCGTACATCACACGTACGGAACATCACACGTACATACAATCACACGTGGCGGACATCCCACGTGCGGACATGACACGTACAACATCACACGTGCGACATCACCGTCGTACATCAACACGCTACGGACATCACACGTACCGGAACATCACCACGTGCGACATCACACGTCCTACATACACACGTGCGGACATCAACACGTGCGGACATCAAGAGCACGTTAATTACATGCACACCTGCGGACATCACACGTGCGTGACATCACACGTACATACATCACACGTGCGGACATGACACGTGCGGACATCACACGTACATAACATCACACTGTGCGCGACATCACACCGTTGCGGACATCACACACGCCCGACTCACCTCCCCCCGTGCCCTCCCGCCCGCCCCGCCGACTCGCCTGCTGACCCCGCCGCCCCGTAATACATCCAACGTGCGGACATCACACGTGCGTCTACAGTCACACTACGACATCACACGTACGGACATCACATTGGGAGTGCGGACATCAACACGTCCATACACTCACTACGTGCGGACAGTACACACGTGCGGATATTACACGTGCGGACATCACCACGTACATACCATCACACGTGCGGACATCAACACGTGCGGACAGCACACGTCACATACATCACACGCTCGGACATCACCACGTGCGGACATCAACGTACATACATCCACACCCGCCCCCCCCCCCCGTGCGGACATCACACCGCTGCGGACATCACACGTCCTATCATCACACGTGCGGACACATCATACGTGCGACATAACAGTGCGGACATCACACTGTACGGAGCATGCACAGCGTACGGACATCCACACGTACTAATATCCATACACCCACCGGGCCGTGACATACGATCACCGTTCGGACCTGCAGCCGTGGCGGACGATCACACGTACGGACATCTACATCGTACGGACATCACACGTGCGGACATCCCACCACGTGCGACAGATCACCAGTGCGGACATACACGTGGCGTACATTCACACGTACGGACATCACACGTGCGGACACACAACCGTGCGCGATATCACAACTGTAAGCGGTACATCCAACACGTACGGGATCATCACACGTACTACACTCACACGAACCATACCATCACACCAGTTACGGACATCACACGCCTGCGGCCACCCCTCACACGTACGCGCCTCACACGTAACGGACATCACCCACGCTGCCGGACCATACACGTGCGACATCACACGTGCGGTAACATCACACGTATCACTACATCACACGTGCGACAGTCACGACTGGCGGACTATCAGACCCCTACGTACATTACATCACACGTGGGCGGACATCACACGGCGGACATCACACGTACGGACATCACACGTAGGACATCACACGTGGCGAACATGCACACAGTTACATACATCACACGTGCGACATCACAGCGTGGCGGACATCACACCGTGCGGACATCTTACACGTGCGGACATCTCCCGTCCCATACAGCTACACCTCACACCCCGCCGCGCCCCCCCCGAACCGTACGGACAATCACACGTGCGGCCGATACACGTGCGGACATCACACCGTGCGGTACATCACACGTGCGGAACTCCGCAACATCCCGGACATCACACGTAGGCGGAACATCACACGCTGCGGGACATCACACGTACATACCATCAAACGTACGGCTAACAATCACAGCGTGCGGAACATCACACCGTACGCAGACCCATCACCCACGTACGGATCATGCAACACGTGCGGACATCACACGTTGCGCACCATCACAGGCGTAGGGACATCACACCGTGGCAGGACAAGGCGTAGAGCACGTACAATACATCACACGTAGCGGACAAATCACACCAGTACGTACTATCACACGTGGGCGGACACACACCGCTACCGGCACATCACACGTTCGGACAGTCACACTACGGACAATCAACACTGCGCTGACCATCCAACGCTACGGATTATGCAACACGTACGCCCCGAACATCACAACGTGCCGGATAATCACACCGGTGCGGACATACCCCAGCATCGTAGCATACATCAGCACGTACGGCACATCACAACGTACTACCAATCACGACGTGGGACTACGTACCGGACCATCACACGCTCTCGGACATCCTCACACTGCGCGCACATCCACACCGTCGATATCACCACGTACGGACCATAGCCGCTCAACGGCATATCCACCATGATGCGAGGACATCACACGCTGACGGCAATCACCCCGTGCAGGACATACACGTGGCGACATCAGCCACGTACATCACATCCCACGTACGTGATACCACCACGTGCGGACTCACCCAGGTACGGACCATCACACGTAGCGCGCCATCACACGTGCGGACATCACATGTGCGGACATCACACGCTACCGCCGACACGCTCACAACGTGCGGCCCACATCGACACGTACGCCCCGACAATTCACATCGTAGCATACATTCACACGTGCATACCATTCACACCGCTGCGGAACATCACACGTACGGACTCACACCCGTACGGACATCGACACGTGCGGAGCCTCACACGTACGGACATCAACGTCCTCCGAACACCACACAGGCAGAGGGATGACTCTATAGTATAAATAGACGGACTGCTAGCCTGCCGCTGATGGAAATGGCGTGTAAGTAACATGGCGTCCGTAGTATTTCCATACTATCGAAGGACGGCGAATTCACCAAGCGTGGATATGGATAGCAAATCTCCAACTATGCAAAAGGATCAATCTAGTGAACACTTGCGCCAGCAGAACCAGTGGCGTACGTCTAGGGGGGCCAAAAGAAGCCATTGCCGTCCGCTGTTAATGACGCGAAAGTAAAAAAAAGAAAAAAAAAGAATTGTTGGCTACTCAGCCATGAAGGCTGTACATGTAACTTAAAGGTGCCTCAAACTACCATTTCCCCTGTGATCCAACTATTTTCAAAAATTGTCTGGGGAGGATCGCCATCACCCCCCGTTTGTGTTTTTAACCCCCTTTATTTTACTCATCCTTGCGTAGGCAGAAAGAAACAACAAACAAAATGATCCGCCATTATCGCATGGCGCCGGAAAAAGACTGGCAGCAGCTGACGAGGTGGGGGAGAGCGTAGGGTCGCTGGAGAGCAGAGCGGAGAAACCATTAACATATTAAGTTAAATCCACCCCCAATTTTTTTTTTATTTTTTTTGCCGGCTTCAGCACCACCCCGAAGTTCCCCCACAGAGGCTGGGATGAATGCCAATCAGTTGGGCGACGGCAGTGACACGCGAACGCCGGACGCCAACACACGATGAGACTACATTAACTAAACTAATAATCACCTACTCTTATCTAATGATCTCAGTAATATCATTTTAATGATTTAATTAAGCGATGTTTTTAAATTAAGGAGCCCCACGACTGAGCCACTACACTGAAATAACAATAACAAACCTCCCCACTATTTCAATTCATATTTAGTAACTCTATACCTTCATTAATGATTTAATTAGCCATGTTTTTAATTAACCGACCTACGATGAGAACATCAGCCCAAAATACTAAACTAATTTAATCATTTTCAGTATATAGTTTATAACAGATTTAATTAGCGATGTTTTTAATTAAGAACCACTTACGGATGAGATACATCCATAACAATAATAAACCTATTTAAAATTTTCCTACGTAAATATCACGTCTTACCTGATTTCATCTATACCCCCCGAAGTTTTTAATTAAAATAAATCAGCAGTGTTTTTCTCAATTATAGAAGAACGAGGCCCTTTATCTGTTAGATCTCAACAAATTAATTATAAACAGTCTATTTTCCCCCAGATATACGTAATTCCTCCGCCTGCTCGTTCCAGACGCCCTACTTGTGCTCTACCGACGCTTTCTAAGCAATCTTCCATAAAAGCGTCTTGTACTGCTATTCCGCAACATACACTCATTACATGGCGCGCGTTGCCGAATATTTATTAAGCAAGCACAATATACATCAGGAGGTGTACACCCGCTGATTTTACATAGAGATTACATAACGTCTGTCGAAGAAGCGTGTAAAGGTGTGCCGTATTAATCAGCTGCGGGGCAGAGCAACCTTTCCAGACCCATCATAAATGTGTAGCTTTAAAAATTATGACTGAATCTCGGACGAAAATGCAGCAGGCAGAACACGAGTCAGGACTAGACGAGCGCCCATTGACACCACTAAGTTAACATACGCATTAACACATCGCAATTAAGAAAGCCCAATCATAGACACACGAAACCTGCAAGCCAGAAAACTGGTCAGCCCAGCAGAGTGCCGGGCTAACACCGCTAAAGTTGTGAAATGTATAGCAGATTCACTTATATATTATATAATGGTATTCCCATATAATTGAGTAGTAAATTAAATGGCATCATATACTCTGAAGCAACAAAGCACTCACAGATACTAGAAAATACGCGGGACTCGTCCGGGACACCACGGCAGAGTTGTGCAATATATACGCAATTCCATTTAATATACAACGAATTCTTCTAAATTTGGCTGATACTAAAGCCAACGAACAACTAACACTTGAAGCGCAGTAACCGCATCGATTTGGCAGAGAGAACGACAGGACCGCACCCCCTGACGCCTTTTAGTCTTTCTGGCCGCAGATTCTGTTATTAGTCATAGCTAGCGTTAGCGCGGCTACTACTACTAACTACTACTACTACTCCCTATACTAGCTTACTACTACTTACTACTGAGAGCGCGAACGACTACTACTACTGCTGCTCGCCTGCTGTTGTTGCTTGTTGGTTAGCTCCGCTCCGCTGCTGCTGCTCCGCTGCTGCTACCCTCCGATGTCTCGGTCTGGCGTTGAAAGAAGGCACCTGAGTAACCACATGCGCCCGCGTGCCTGTGCCCCCTTTATACCCGAACGGGTACTCCTAACAACAGCCGCCACCACGCTCGTCACGCTCGTCGCACCACCTCCCAACGCGCAGACATTCGCTTGGTGATTGTGTATCACAACGATTACTCCCTGGTCGATTACGGGTCGCACGTCTCACCTTTGTCTCTACGTCCTAATACCGTACCGAGCCGTCCCAGCTGGCGACCATGTCAAACGTTTTCTCCTATGGTGAATCTCACTACGAACCCCGATCCTCAGCTGAGTCGTCCAGGTCTCGTGTCAGCGAGGCGCCAGAAACCTTGGTGCATCATGTCCAACGATTTCTCTGCCCTGATCCAGATTATCATCTTGGATTAGGCATCTTCTGTCTGACACCACGCGCTGTTCAGTCCGGGCCGCGTCCACGCCCGGCCCTTCGTAACCAAAGCAGCGCGACACGCTATTAGTTAGGATGTGTATACGCAAGGTAGTAACCAATCACACACGTAAACTTATAGTAGGATATTCGCGACACCATGCAAATGGTTCCGGTTTAACGTGCGTGCCGCTCAGCCCGCGCCCGGCCGTCCGCGCCGTCCGGGTTATGTTCCACGCTGCTCTGTATTAGTTTACTACGCTTGCCTACGCCACTCGAGTCGCCTGCCATATTCCCCTCACACCGGATCGTGAGGTTTTTTTGAACATAGATTCCCCGGATGGCGGCAGAGGGATCTGTATTCGCGTCACTGGCTAGCTATCGTGGCGATACATCCGCAGCACAGACGCGAGCAGCGACCCCAGATAGCGCGGGCTAGGAAGATTGGGCTGTGCGTACCGTTCCTGATAAGTCAGTTCTCCCGCTCCCCTCCGCTCCTCCGCACTGCACGCCTCTGTCTTTCGGCCTCGTCCCTTCATACCTAATGCTACTACTATCTATCCCTACTCCTACCCTCTATCTTATCCTGACGTTCCCTTTATCTCTATCGTACCTCTACTTATCTATCCCTACTATCTACTCCTATTCATCCTATCTGATCTCCTCTCACTCATACTCCTACTTATCTATTCTATCTATCTATCATCCCAACGACTTTATCGTATCTATCTCTACCTTATCTACACTCTACTCTACCTATCTTTATCCTTCATTGTATCCACCCAACTCCACCCCGCCATCCTATCTATTCTGCCTCTCTCTCTGCCTCTCTCCTATCCTCTATACGTAATACTATACCTATATATACCTCACTCCCTACATTATATCATATATTACCTCCACATATTTGAACCTATCGCCCGCTGCTACAATCAAGGCCTTAACTCCTACTACCTCCCCACGACTAACTACTACCTTGACTACGGCTAGTATACAAATACTGATATTCTTGGCTACTATATACTACTTCACTACTATACCATGCGGTGATGTGGTGTGTGTGTGTGTGTGTGTGGTTGTGTGTGTGTGTGTGGTGCGTGTGGTGGTGTCGTGTGTGTGATTGCCTGTGCTGTGTGGGTGCTGGGCGAGGGGGGGGGTCTGGTGTGTGTCTGTGGTGTGTGTGTGTGTGTCCCGTGTCGCTGGTGTTCCCTGTGTGTCTGTGTGGTTGTGTGTCCGCTGTGTGTGGTGTGTGTGTGTGTGATGATGTGTGTGTGTGTTGTGTCGCGGCGTGGACGTGTGTGTGTTTCGATTCATCCGATACTCAATATATACGCCAATGAGTAATAGCCTCTTCGGATGCAACACCAGCTAAATTTATTATTGACGACGTCGTCCACCAATGTCTGAGCCCACAGATAAAGGCACATATATACTAGGAGAGATATAATTATGTAACTATAGATCAATGTCGTGTGAAATAACATATTTTCTCCCTTTACAGGCCGTGAGTTTACCTGAGAGATACACGCACAGTAGCCAGCACCGCAGCCGGCACCCCATTATTAGGCAAGCTAATCAACGACTAATAATACAATTAATAGACTATTCACGCCCCCCTCGTCCTCTCCCTACGACACTCTCTCTTATAATAATGTTATATATAGAAGATAAAAAGTACACGTTTAAGTAACAACCAAGAAGGCCAGGCCATTCTTAAAATGCGCTCTCTTTTTTGTTTACAGGATAAAAATTCTGCGGTCGACCTTACGT